>NW_010232813.1:91138-136029 GCF_000690775.1 Eurypyga helias | reverse complement strand
ACCTAGTGATTCTATGATTCTGTCAGTTTGCTGGTACTCTGAAGAAGTCCAGTGAAAGAGATTCTGTTTGCAAACTCAGCGAGGGCACATGGAGAACCTGGCCACTATGTGCTCACTTTCAAATCTCTTCTTTAACCATATTTTCCACTTCTTCAGATTTAAAGCCTGAAATTACAGCAGTAGTCATGAAGGGCAGACTTAAAGACCTAATAAGGAATTCAAATTCTCATTAGCTTCCAAAAATTAAGGTTTTGAAACTGAAAATATATGAAAGTTACTGCCACTGTTGTGATTTGGTTTTAGTCTATCGTAAGGAAGTACGCAGAAGTGCAACTCTTTTACACATTCTACGCTTACTTGTATTTTAGTTTTGAAGCACTGAGAAAAGCAGCTAGCCTGAAAGGCACCACGTGTGCCCTTCTGCATTGGCCATGAGAAAGATAGAAAGAAGGAAAGAGGAGAAATTATATGCACAAGTAGCACAGAGACCTGCAAATCAATTCAGATATTTAAAATTCTATTTTAAAAGAGTATCGCTGTAGTGTTAATTTAATGGCACAATTTCTATTTTACTGATTTCAGTTCCAAATTCTATTAGCAGTTAGATATCAGGAGCTCAACCATTATAATTTTTTTTCCTTTAGCAGTGCCAGTTTTCTGAATACAATATGAACATTTTTCTCCCTACCCCCAAAGGTGAAATAATATATTTTTTGCTTTCAAGAATTTTCACTTGTGTTAAATAGTTATAACAAGTAAGTTTAACTGTCTGTCTTCAAGTGGGTTACTTTGAAAATAAGAGAGGCTGCACTTAAATTTCCAGGTAGTGTGTCATTAAGAATCCCATTTTGGGGTATTCAGTTGGTTCTGAAAAGATGAGATTTCCATGGAATTGCAGGCTGGGGGACTGCATAGCTCCTGGTCACGTGGTTATGGCACCTGCGCCCCAGCTCCAAGGGAATTCAGACAAAGCTAAGTGCTTGAAATATTTTCAGAGACACTAAAATCTGTGAACAAATCAAAACAGTATTGGATATTGAATAATAGAGATTCCTCCAAACAAAACATTCTAAATTAATGTTTTCATGCTTAAATTTAAGTGGTCTTATTCACACAGCTGTGATGTGTCATGAGCAGAAAAGTAACAATTGGGAGCAGGATTCCTAGCTCCTGTTTCCGACACAGAAGGGGACACTGTGATTACCGTGCTAGCAGCTGTTCTCTTCAAATGAAGGACACTCTTATGGAGTAGTTGTACAGAATATGAGAGGAATAAAATAAAGATGTGCTCAAGTAAAGGGAAGTAGAGATCTACCAAACCTTACCTAGACCTACAAATTCAGTAGATTCAGACACGTGACTGAGTATACTATAGGTCGGTTTCAAAATGACATTTGTGTGATTTTAATTTGCTTTTTAGCAAAAGGTTATAGATGCTCCCAGTCAAATCATTGGGTATTTACTAGTAGTCAAAATCAGATGTAAGAGTGCCGTGGTGCCCACCTAGAAGACATAAACATGATTCTCCTTGCTCAACACACTGCAGCCTAAAGCTACAGCCTTGGCCCTTACTGACTTGTGAAAAGCACCTCTTAAAAATCCTATTTGTAGGATTAGGGAGTAAACTAAGAGGCCAGGAGAATCTGTTAGCTGTTCTTCATACATTCAAAACCATGTTAGACAAAATATTAATGAGAATACTCATGGAAAGATTTAAAGCACGTGCTCTGAAACTCACTTGGTTTTCCTTACACATTTTATGCATCAAAAGGGACCTGGACAAATCAGAATGATAACAATCTTGCAACAGCTGGACACTTTTTCTGGAGACTTTTTTATAGCTTTCTTTTCTCTCTATTAAAAGAAGAATAAAACAAAAAGGGCTGTTTCACTGGTAATGGCAAGATTAAATGAAGAAAGAGCTTAGTATATTGCAAGAATAAAAGATATTGGACAGATGTATTGCGGTAATAAGATAGGAGTAGCATATGCTGTTGAGGAAAGAAAAGTAAGCTCTTTGCCCAAGAAGTAAGCATAAATCTGAATTGAGAGCTGAAAGATTCTTATTTTCAGCAAGACAACATTGATTCATGTAGATTAATAAGAACATGTTTATGTATCATCTTCTTGTAAAACCTGGGATCTGGATTGGTGGAGGGGTTAGTGATTTAGCATTTATATGAAGCAGATTATCTTTTGGATCACTAAGGCATTAGTTTAAATTATTCCAACTTTACCTTGCTGTAACTAAGGCTTAGTCTGGAGAGTTGATTTGATTTCCCTATGTGTTAGCTTGGGCTAGATTGCTTATTTGCACAAAGTGGCCCATTTCCCACCTACTCTGCTCATGGTGTTCTTCTTTCACTTGCCACTGATGTACTACGGGGGTTAAACATGCCTCTTCCCATACCAGAATTAGTCGTCTAGGCAGAATGTTGGAATCCGTTTCCCTGCGCTGCTATCAAAATCTTGCTAGATAACCCCGAACAGGGGAAGGCTTCCACTGTTTTCAGTCTGCAGAAATAGCAAGGAGCAGTGTATTTTCCACCATTTCACAATTTTTCGAAATACCATTGTTATGAATAACATAAACATTCATCTGTTAACCTCTTCTGCGGTTCTTAGCTATAATTACAAACTCTACAATTGAGATGTATTTTTATATTGATGACTTAAAGTAGCACTTTTTATTTAATTGACAATATCTGATGTGATGCAATATTTAATTTCTAGAACAGTGTATATGTCTGATTTCAGTGCCTGTGGTGGGCTGACCTTGCCCAGCTGCCAGACCCCCACCCATCTGCTCTCTCACTCCCCCTCCTCAGCAGGATGGGGTAGCAAATAAGGTGAGGAAGCTTGTGGGGGGAGACACAGACAGGGGGGTCCCTTACCAATTGCCATCATGGGCAAAACAGAATCAACTTGGGGAAAATTAATTTAATGTATTGCCAATTAATAATAGATTTGGATAGTGAGAAACAAAGACAAATCAAAACAAAACCTTCCCCCTGGCCTTCTCCTTCTTTCTGTTTAAAAATGTTTAAAATAAAAAGTTCTAAATACATCTGATTATCACAGTATGGAACAGCAATTTAAAAAGCCTTAGGTGATATGGATTGGATGTAGGTAATGTAGGTGATTGGATGTAGGTAATGTAGGTAATTGGATGTAGGCAAACTAAATAGAAGATTCAGTAATGTAGGCTTTTTCTGCAGTTGAATCAGGTCTTTTTCTCATGAGAGGTTGAAAGAGTATAGGACAGACATGGATGAAAAATTAAACCCTGATCTGAAATGTCAAAGTTGTCCTGAATTTCTTCATCTATCTGATGTCCTTGGAGATTTTGTTGCACTGATTTTTAAAAGTGTCACAAAAAATTTCCAGGTGAGGGAGCCCAGATTTTAGTGAAGTATTCCAAAATAGCTATATTTTGATAAATTTCACAGTGTTTCAGTTCATAAAAATGCTCTTTTAAGTCTTCAAAAAGGGCAAGAAGGAAGACCCATGAAACTGCAGGCCAGTTAGCCTCATCTCCATCCCTGGAAGGGTGATGGAACAGTGCTCAGCCACAAGACAAGAGGCAACAGGCACAAACTGGAACGCAGGAAAGTCCACCTCAACATGAGGAAGAACTTCTTCACTGCAGGGGTGACAGAGCACTGAACAGGCTGCCCAGAGAGGGGTGGAGTCTCCTGCCCTGGAGACTTTCAAAAGCCGCCTGGACTTGTTAATGTGTGGTCTACTCTAGGGGATCCTGCTCTGGCAGGGGGGTTGGACCAGATGATCTCTAGGGGTCCCTTCCAATCTCTACCCTTCTGTGATTCATCATTCACCTGTTGTTATTTTAGAGAAAATTCCTCAAGTTTGACAATATGGATCAACTATTTCCAAAACATTTCAATATGAGGAAAAATATATTTGTAGAAACAATAAGGTTCATGCCATTTTTTTCCATCTTTGATGTGGTCAAGACCTTGAGAGGTTGGTACAGCATCCATCACAGTAGAAATCAGAGCAAATGGGCATTAGAGCAGCCTGTTTGGCTCCTGTGTCCTCACCTCAGTCCACAGAGAGGGGACGAGAGTCTTTCCTAGAGAGGGGACCAGCCCCGGTTGCTCACAGGGAACATCTTTCAGACTGAGAAGTGCCTCACTGGCAGGCAGTTAGTCCAGTGGCTTTCAGAGCACGGCACAGCAGCTTGTCCTTCAAGAGCTTCCCGTTGAAGGGAGCACCGGGTAGCATGTCTCCTCCTTCACAAATGGAGGTTTGACTGTGTCCTCAGGTGTGAGTTGCTCCGCAATGCACTGGTGTAATTTACCTTCCAGATCCCTCTGACCGCAACTTGATAGCGATGCTGAGTTCCTTCCCTGCAGCAGGAGCAAAATGGTTCACATCTTCCAAGAGGTCCCACAGCAATGGCAGAAGTATGCAGCTGCATGTTTTTCAGATTTCTGCTAGCAGTTACACCCGTGTGAGTCCACAGAACCTGCATGTATCCTTCTGTAGCCTACCGATACATGAGGATAAACACTGACTATTTAAACTATGATTTCTATGAATCCAAGCCCAAAGCAAATACCCAAGAAAACCTAATAGTTCCGAAAGAAAGTCAGACAACAAGAAAAAGTGTGACTGTGATATCTTAGGACCATCCTGATGACAATAATGGAGATAACACATGCAAGTGATATGGATAGTCTGTACGGTTTGTAATGGAGTTAAACTGTCTGAATAGACTCACAGAGGACATAATATAATGTGCTCATCCTTTTTGGCAGGGAGATAGATATGCCTTCTATAGAAGCCGTCGCCATGCTGTTCACAGTGATTCATTGTGCTGTGGCACTGAAATGTAAGGTGGAGATGTGAAATGTATTGTGCCTATTTTCACTTAATGTCATTTCTTTGTAGGTGTCTTAATTTATATATATGGCATTCTTTTGATTATTGCTACTAACTAGGTGATCAGCATACAAATTCTTCTAAGAAATCTCTGATTTTGCTGCAGACCTGTCATGCAGTTTTAGTGGATTGACCACTGTTTCTTAGTGCAATTTTTTTATTAGATCGGGGGGTTTATATCCATTTCCATCAAGCATTGCTCCATTATTTACTACTCTGAAGACACGCTATTGAGGAACACAAGAGAAGGATGTCTGCACCATGGTGCAATGATGGCAGGCTATCAACATGTTAGCTTCAGAAAGCTATAGTCCACACTAAAGGAACCTCTGCCTTCAACAATTCATCCTGTGGAATAGCAATACTGATTTAAAGCCAAACACTTCTTTCTTTCTTTCGTAATCTTATTCATCACCTCTGGCTTCAGGCTTGGTCAAAAGCCTCAAATTACCATGGATTGCCTTTCTTTTATTTGACTTAGTCATATTAATTTAGGCAGAAAGCTGCAAAAGGAGGAGGAAAGTATTAAGAAAAGTAACTCCTGAAGGTAGGCTAATAGCTTGTATACAGACAATTAAACTTACAAGGAGATGCACATGGTACAGACTTACTCTTGCCAAAGTTTCCCAAGCAGGCATTTCCAGATTCTGGACAAGAATGTTGCACCATGCTGTGTCAAGCTGTCTGCATCTGAGGCTTACTGTCTCTTGGATGCATGGTGATTCTTTAATATCGGGAGCTTTACTCAGGCGGAATTACTATGCAACATATTGTGCATCGCTGTGCTCTGCTCAGAGTGCTTAGGGCTAAATGCAACTCTGGCAGGAAAATTAATGTGCCCTTTTCCTGCTCTATTTTATTTTAATTAAGGAAAGTAGTAACGTTGTGCAAAGCAGCTTGAATTAAATATACAAAATGCAAAAACCCAAACAAACTCACTTAAATATGCTCACAATCAATATGCTATATGCCAAAGTGGTGAAATTACTAAGGGAAGAATATTGCACTATGTTGTCCTGGATGGATTTAAGAAGTGTATTGTAAAGATGTTTATATTTACAAAATCATTTCTCCTACTAAGTAAGAAGTGTTGCCTGCAAATTTTAGGAAAGCATGTGAAATGGGGCTGTTTATCTAAACTGATTTTCTTCGGTCCTTGACATTAGTCCGTGGCTGGCAATATGTGTACATACCTATGTGTGTGTATGTATATGTGTCTCAGAACAAACTGAGGTGAACTTGTTGCACACTACAGCAACCTGCCTCAGTCTTCATCCGAGCACACCTCTGCAGCGAGAGAAGATCATTATCCTTATTTTCAGAATTAAACAGAGGCTCTGTAGCTTCCCTCCTGTCCCTTGAGAAGCCTTTGGCAAAGCATGAAATTGAAGGCATTATTCACCAGTCTCACACTCCAGCCATAACCATTGACCTGAATGATGGACACACTGCAGGAGGCTTCAGTCTTTCATAAAAGTTATCCATGATTTTTTTTCCACACATCTGATAACTGTGTGTGACAAAATTCTGTGACAGCCAGCATGGCCAATGTGTTTTCTCCAGTAATTGTGCTAAAACTTCATATACCCTGTGCTGACTCAGCCAGCCTTGGCTGCTGGGATAATTTGAACCTCTGGAAAAACTGAGTCTGTGTACATCTGCAGGGACAGACAATCTGGCAGAGATCTTTGATCTCACTGTTCCTAGAACTGAGATTGGGAAAATTCAGCTGTGATCCCTCTGCAGTATGTGTAACATAGTCCTGGGACCAAAGAAGTTGTTAGGATCACAGATGTTTGCTACATACACTGGAACCATTTAGGTCTGGGGATGGATTTGCCTCCTAGCTGCACCAGGGAGTGTGTATGGAAGGGTCTTTTCTGGTCTGTCCAGTGTGCAAGTCATCTTCATACATGCATGTAAGCATGACACGTGAATCATAGAATCATAGAATGGTTTGGGTTGGAAGGGACCAAGTCATTACTGGGAACTCAGTGTGTATTAATAATGCCCAAATCGTGCTGAAATGCTGTCACTGCACGATGCAGATAGGTGCTTTTGATGCAATAGATCTAATGTCAAAGAACACAGCTATAAACTGCAATAGAATAAAACATTTAGTCAGAGTGGTTGGATAGCTTCCTATAAAGTATCATCCTTAGTAAATATAAGTGTCAAGCACGCTTCATGGATAATAAAGACTTTATTGGGTGAGCTATAGCTAATTTTCTCCTGAGATATGTCAACACCATTCCATCTAATTTAATCTGGAATTGCAGTAATATATGATCAGGTGTACACATCAGCAATGGTGTTTCAGGTGCTGTGGTGCACTCTTCCTTTCTGAGTATTATTTTAGTGACTGACTTTCATTAATAAGTAGCACAACTAGTGAAAAATGTTAATAATTTCCTTTTCTCGTTGCCTTGTTTGGAAAATGGGCAAGGGATGCAGGAAAGGGGAAAAGAGACTTCAAATTATTGTGCCCTTTCCTCATTTTACATCTGTGTCTGTAAGTAATCAGGAGACATAAAGTTGTGATCACAGTGAAGGATGTGAAGCTAGGATATTTGAGATCACACAGCTCTTCTGTATTTTCCGTTAGATGTAACAAATAAAAGTTTAAGAGATTTCCTAAAGGAGCAGCCTTGCAGTATGTCCTTCAGAAAAAACATGCTTCTGTTGGTATCTCTTATTCCTTGAGTAAATTTTCCTTGTGTGAGAAATGGACTTAACATCAGTAAGACTGATAATGTGGACAAGAATGGCACATACAAGCAAAGGCATAGGATGATGTTAGTGAAGTCAGTTACAGGGCCATTGCATTAGATCTCATAAAAACCAAAATAAATCCCAGGGTTTTTTATTTCTTATCCTCCTTAGAAAAAATCAGCATTGTTAACTATTTTGCATCATCTTCTGTATCTCTCTTAAAATATTTTCCTTTTGCATGTCTACCCATCATTTTAACTTTTTCTGGAAACCCTATGCACACAGCAATGTATTTGTGAAACATAAGTGACTGTAAGCAAGTTCACTGCTCCCAGCTCTGCTGCACAGATTGGAGAACCTGTAGTGTAAATGAGTGTCTATCCATTCACACTCCCTGGAATTCCTGTCTTTTCACAAACGCTAAAAAGCACAGCTGGACATAAACAAGCCATAATCACTCATAGAATCATAGAAGTGTTTGGGTTGGAAGGGACCTTAAAGACCATCTAGTTCCAACCCCCCTGCCATGGGCAGGGACACCTTCCACTAGACCAGGTTGCTCAAAGCCTCATCCAGCCTGGCCTTGAACACTTCCAGGGATGGGGCATCCACAGCTTCCCTGGGCAACCTGTTCCAGTGCCTCACCACCCTCTCCGTGAAGAACTTCTTCCTGATATCTAATCTAAACCTCCCCACTTTCAATTTAAACCCATTCCCCCTTGTCCTGTCACTACAGGCCCTTGTAAAAAGTCCCCTCCCAGCTTTCTTATAGCCCCCTTCAGAAACTGGAAAGCTGCTATAATCTTCCTCCCGTTTTTTGCATTTTGTAGCAATCTTGGCAATAGACTAGAAGCTGCCATGCTTTATTAATTAAAGGACTTTCTTTGTTCTTAGATGCATCCTGATATAAGTCTGTGGAGAGCTGATCAGTCTGCATCCTCTGGAAGAACTCTAAATCTTGGGGTTTTTTTATGAAAATCAGAACTGATAGAAAGATGCATAATACTTAGTCTCCTCTGAATAGTTTTACTAACATGGGTGCTTGGTACAAAACTTTAGCATAACTTTGTTATGTTTCACTTTAACATAACTTCATGTTATGTTTCACTTTATCATAAACCTTTTCTTATCTTCCCTCTTGCTGCTACATCTTCATAGAGACCTTAATTCTTGTTTGCAGCTTGGAAGTCTCATAGTTTTCATCCACTTCCTTAATTCTCATCTTCCTGACCTAGCAGCCTTTGGGCAGCTAGTTGTAGTGGAAGGCTTAGACATCGTGGCACACAGTGCCACCAGGAAAAGGCCTGACTGTTCTGAAGGACCTTTGCCCCTTTGGTGTTCTCTTCATGCAGCCCTCAGAAAGGCTCCTAACACGGCAGTGACCTCCAGTCAAAATTGAACAGCAGTTGTCAACTTCAGTTTGCTTGCATAGGACAGGCAGGAATGTGTATCCCTCATCTGTACAAGGAAACAGAGCAGAAGCAACTTGGTCGGGAAACTGGTAACCGACAATTTTCCCATTATTTTTGTTTCAGTACAAAAGGAGGTAGTTGTCTCCAGCCGCGGGGAGCCCCACGGATGAGGAGTATCTTCAGGAGAGGAGCGGAGGGTGCTGAGGTCGGTTCAGCTGGCAGACTGTCCCTGAGACTGCAGTAGCCAGGTCTGGGCAGAAAATCAGGGAATAGCAACCCAGCTTGTGAAGCTACCAGCTGGCACAGGTCTCTTGGTCACATATGAAAAAACCCTCTGCCTCTAGCTTCAGGTCTGGCATAAGGAGATGAGCCTTTTTTAATCCATCCTGTGTGTGGGTTCAACTTCTTAAAAATAGTCGCTGCAGCTGCACACTGTGAGTCTCTGTTCATTTGAAGTGGGAGGGATGCT
Organism: Eurypyga helias; assembly: GCF_000690775.1. Lineage (NCBI taxonomy): Eukaryota > Metazoa > Chordata > Aves > Eurypygiformes > Eurypygidae > Eurypyga > Eurypyga helias. Next base: position 126,531 of record NW_010232813.1, on the reverse strand, counting down.
GAGCAGGTTTAGAGCTTAGTGCCTTATAGAAGGAACATCTCCCCACTGCCTTTAATTCTTCTGGGGACGGCTTTTGCACAGGCCAAGACGGGCCTCTGCATATGGGCCAATATTCACATGAATGCATAAGCACTGTCTGTAAAGGGAGTGTGAAAACGGTACCAAGAATTAACAGCACACTGAATCAAGCTTTCAATTATTCATTGGGAGCCTACTTATATTCCTTTTTGGTGTTATACTTAGAAGTGTAACCACGCGTTTTCTATGATTTTATGGATTAGAAAATCACAGGATTAGCCAGTCCATAAGTTAATCCTGATGTATGCTAAGTAACTCATCTAAAAAACGAATTCTTCCTATGTGAGAAATGAATAATTAATTTTGTTTTCCCGGTTAAAAAAATCCCTCAGGTGCTTTTCAGTTTTCTGCTGAAGCTGAAATTTTTTAGTCCTCTGACAATGTCTTACACCCTCCAATATGTCTTGTTTCTATGGAGACACCAATGAACTGCAGCTTGCATTCTTCTGCATATCAAGGTTGCTTCAGAATTTTCCCAGTGCTTCACTCTCTTCTCTTTTAATTAGAAATTAATCAATAGGTTGGGTAGTCTCATCTCATACACTCACATATACGTGCACGGACACATATGATCCCTGTGACTGTAAGCCAGCCTATAAATACAGTGCATGCTTTTGAAGTTTTATTTTAGAGAACAGCACATTTTATCTTGAGGCTTATAAGACCATAATTCTGAGCTGTATTGGATGGCGGGGTGGGAAGATGGATATCTTGTATGCAGTAGATGAGATGGGAGGATTTTATGACACTTCATGCTTTTTAATAATAGGAGGGATGTACGGAATTCTGTCATGGCCTTAAAACAGATTGTTGGGAATCTTTGAATTTGATTCTTTTAATATTATCCAAGTTATTGTTTAGCCCCATTGTCTGGCCCCCCTTGTAACTTTTATGTGAAGTTCCCCCCTCATGCCTCCCACCCCGAATAGTGAATTACTGAGTAAAGGTTCTGTGGATCCGATGTCTCCAAGCTATATTCTTCCTTCCTTGTGTGCGCAAGGCTTCCTCTTCAGGACATCAGAAAGTAAACACTTGTGTGGCAGAACATGACATGTCTACAAAGAGCATAAGAAGAAACTGTGTAAATTACTTTTTTTAAAAAATTAAAAGTGTACTATGAAGAAAACAGTATTTTTGATTGTCAGGAATCAGTGAGACTGAAATGATGCCGGACTGGAAGTTGCATGGTACTGCTAGTGAGCCCTGTGAAGTCAATCACATGACTTCTCTTCATACGAGGAATGTAGTCTGAATTATTCTTCCTCGGTTAAATTCAACAGTTAAATAACACCAGGTTTTGCTGGTGCACTGATCTTTTTTGTTATTAGCTTATGTCACATTGAAATAAATTTCCAGTAGCAATTCAAAATAGCATTTGCAGAGGCCTCGTAACGGATAAATGTTTATGTAAACCACCTGGTGATGGCAACAGATTACATCTAATGCTCAGTGTATGTACTCATGTGCTGAGATGTATGCTGGGCCACTTTTTTCTCATTTTTACTTTGTGCCACACAGCTGCCTGCCTCCTGCACTCTCATATGTTGATTGTGGTCTCCTCTAGACAAAGGCTGTATTTTTGTCTTCCGTTTTTGTTTGTTTGTTTGTTTGTTTCAACTTCTTAGGGACTTCTGAAGTTGAATTATGGTTCATAAATGCTACAGCAACTAGTAAACCAGTGAAAGACAAAGAGTTTAGATGACAGACTGCTGACTAGTATTTCTCCCCAAATATTTGTATGTATGCTTATACATGCATACATACAGATACATATATATGTTTGCCTCTTCTTAACCTATTTGTCATCAAACTGAAAACCAAAAAATACAGTTAAGCCTTTTTTGTTTGAGATTTCAGAAAGAATGCTTTGTTTGAACTCTGTGATTTCAATTATTTTTTATTTATTTTAACTATTCAGTATTTTTGTTAACAGAAAGAAAGCAAGGTTTTAACCTCTAAATGTACCAGAGCATTAGTGTTTTCTAAAGGATAATAATTGTAGCTATGCAAGCTAGCACATAATGGTTAAATATATCCTTGCTTTTGACAGAAGCTAGTGGAGTTGGAACAGAGATGAACGTAGCTTATTAAATATAGCTCTTATGAAGACTGCTCTATAATTATTGTGATTTTTCTTTGTATCATTAGGATCATAGGATGATGAAAACAATGAATCGTGTGCTTTCAAGAGGCCAAGAACTATTCAGCCATATAAAGAGATCATACTAACAGTAGCAGCCCTGTTAGTTCTCTTTGAGTAGGCTATGTAAATAATACACTATAGAGGTTAAATAGGGCCTTTCAGCAAAGATCCTTCTTCCACTGATAAGAGTTAAAAACTTACAGGAGAATGGTCTAAGGAGGACCAAGAACGCTTCATTCCATGAAATCTCATACATATCCATGAGCAAATCTTTCAACACTCTTTTTAATTGAGACTAGTTCTTAATGTATTAAAAGGGATATGCTGAATTTTTACATGTCTGGAAGTGTTCTCTGAGATGAAAACCTCAGAATTAAATGAACTAACTACTCAAAATGTTATGAGTACAGAAATGCCCAGTTTTCCCTTGCTCTCAGTTCTGACACTCCACAGATCCAAAATAGATCTGAGGATCTGGATTCAAATATTTTCTATCTTTTCCAACCCATGAGAGATTTCCATGCTTTTTGGCATTGAAAGGAGAACAAATAGCAAGGGTGTGTTCTTGTGGTCTAGATTCTTTCTTTTATCCTCAGGTCTGTGTTGGGATGACTGGTAAGGCAGCAGACCCCGGCATAGCTGTTCTGTGTCAGGAATAGAGAACCTGAGCTTTTCAGCAAAAACCTTGGCCAGTGCTGAAGTCCAGTGTTTTCAGGAGTGCCCTTGCTTGTGAAGCTTTCCCTCTTGTGTATTTTAGAGGCCAGATTTTTGACACTTAAAAGTTTAGCTGCTAGTGTCTACTGACTAATGAAGAATAATAATTTCATTTTCTTATTTTTTAGATGACATAGCTTAGGTGCATCAAAACTGTGCAATATTCATTTCAGACTTTCTGTGTGAAGAAAATATGCTTAAGAACAATCCATAATTCCAAAGGCAAAGTTAGGATTTAAGATTTGTTGATATTCACCGTTGTGCTTGTAGAGCTGGGAGGAAAAGAGAGATGGGTATATCTGAGATCAGGGCTGGGTACACTGCCTTTTCAAGCAACCACTCGACCTCTCCTTCCACGAACCAAGCCAGCTTTGTACTAAAGACATCAGTTTTGTTGCCTTGGCTACATGTATTGGAAGACTTATCTGAAGCCTCACGTTCCTGATGGTTGTTATATACCTTATCATTTCTAGCCTAATTCATCCTAAGGCAGTCTGTTTGCAGGTCACCAGCAACTATTAGGTGAAATAGGTGTTTTTCTTCTGTGTTTATCTGTTTCTGATGTTTAACAGAGAGACACCTCTCGTGCTTCCCTTAGTTACACTGGAAATGTATATGGAACTGTTTGTGTCTGTTGTACATCCCCATATATTCACACTACGTGTGTTCCTTTAAGTAAACAATACTATCTTCTATTTAATATTATTTGTTTGTTATCGTGTACCCTTCTGCACAGCTTTAAGCAACTTAATTGTTTTATCAATTGCATGGAGTTAATTCAAATCTCTCAAATCTGTAAGGGTAAACTATGGCATGAAGAGATAAATAGAAAGGCTAACTGAAGTAAATAGTTTAAAACCCATTCTGAGGCAAATCCAAAAACTACCCTGTAAGTTTGGTTTAAACAAGAACAAATACATAAGCATCCAGGTTTTCTATGCCACGGTTTCCCAAATGGCTTTTTGGTAATGCCACAATTAAACATCAGTTAATTCTACAAATAATAACTTATTGAAACCAATTAGGAGTGGTTTTGACAAACAGGCTTTTAGGCCTTGGTGCAGAAAACCTGGCTGATGACACATTCCAGTTGTCTGATGTACTACTGCAACGATTGGTCTCTGTTTCAGCCTTATTTAACAGTTTCATTAATGGTATTAAAGAAAGCAAGTGAACAGCATGCTAATGAAGTCAGCAGATGATGTAAACAGCAGGAAACAGAAAATAGAAGATACTTAGAGATCAGAAACATGAGCAAGAGGAGTTATCAATGTATCATACTCAGATGGAGAAAAAAGAGAATCTGATACATCTGGGATAAATTAGTTCAGAACTGATTTCATGTGGCTAATACATATTAAGTAAACAGCAATGTACACACTAAATTACACTAAAGCTTTTTTTTAAGGTTGAGAAAGGTCCAGTTTGTGATCAGCATAATACCTAAAAGGGCAATATTGTCTTTTTAAGAATGTGTAGATAGATTGTGTAAAAGAGCAGAAAGTAATTGCTGAGTTTTACACAAGCAAGTGGATTGTAGGAGCAATTTGGTGTTGTTCAAGCAACACCAAATAAAAATCAGTGGTTAAGTAGACTGATTTAAGAGAAAGACTGAAATGTAATGACCAAGCAAACAAGAAATGGAGAAGACGACTACTATAGTCCACATACCTGAAATATCTGAAAGCATTTAATGAAAAAATGACTTATTTAGCATTATCACAAATTTGATATCATATCAGGAAGACATTCTCTATTAGGTGAAAGCAACCTCTTAGCATATTGTGTCAAGAATTTAAATCCATAGAGGCTGTAAAGCATAACCTAGCATCAATTAATGGAAAACTAAAATAGGCTGTAGGCTGCTGCTCACTAGCATATGTAAATGCTGAGTCTCTTCAACACCCCTCAGTGTGAATGCGTGTTGCAGTCCCTAAATTGTTAGATCTAACCTATTCTTTTTTTTTTTTTTTCCCCAACAATATCCAAATTATAGGAGAGGAGACTTCCCAAGTGCTGCATTCAGCAAGCCCAATCCCACACAAGCTCTAAAATATTTCCCCTTCCCCGGTGTGGTGACATGCACGCTGCAGGCAGACTGACAACTACCTCCTCCAGTTAGAACATATAATCATCAATACCCTTCTGAGCCCATTGAAAATGTGACTAACTTGAGCCTCAGCTCATACATTGTCAAATCCCACTTGGTGAGTCTTGTTCCTGTTCCAGCTGGAGATGGGCCCACGCTGGAATTTAGGAATCTAGTTTTCACGTTCCAAAACTGAACAAAGAGACTCAGACTCATTTCTAGCCTTAGACTCCTAAACTGCAGTCATGTCTGTAAGTAAAATGCTGAAACACTAGTTGTCTGGGAAAAATAAATGAGGGATGATTTTAAGAGAGATGCTGTGGCTACTCAGTGCAGTAGCTTCCAGCTTTTTGGTGCTGTTCCCAGAAATGCTTCAACCATGGTGAGGAACTCAATTCTCTAATTAAAAAAAAAAATTGTATCAAATATTTTTCAGCTTTACACTCTCAAATTAAAGCTTAAAAACCTCCAAGGAAGGAAAGGAGGCCAGATTGGAGGGGGAGGAGGTGAGAGGAAGGAAGCGGGTGGAGAAAACCACTATATTCCCAAGATGCAAGGAAAGTTGAAAAGTAGAAGAAAAAATATATTAAATCAGTGTAAACTAAGAGGTAAGTTTAAGGCATTTTTTTTACATTGAATGTATGTTTCGTTGGGGGTATTTTTAGCAGTAAAAGTCTGTATACTTTAAAAACATTTAAAAAAACATTAAAGTGAGGTAATTGCTTTTTTCCATTTTCTTCTGGTATAAACTCTATCTATATTTTTATTAAGACCTATCAAAGGATGTGTTGTGCTGGGATTTTGTTACTTTTCTGCTGTTGCTGGTTAAAACTGTCTATTACCTCACCAATGACCTACATGAAGTGAAGCAACATCCCATGGCAGCAGGCAGGGCATTTTGTTGTAGAGCTCAGCTGCGAAAGTTAATTGTTTATGGAGATTTAATGGGCATCGTGCTCCTACTTACCTACCTCATTGTAATTCAGTAGTGTGTTGGTGTGGCTTAGAAAAAGAGCCTCTGAAGTAATAGATTTTGGTATAGTTAGGAAGATAGCTGACCTGTGTTCTTAACTTGAGGTCAGAGCAGTGTCTTACATTGTTTATTAGTGTTGTTGCTGTTATTGCTACTTGGTGTGCTGCCTGTACAGGGGTTGTGTAAGTTAAGTTTTGATCTGAGACCGCATGCCAGCAGCAGAATAGTAAAGTCTGGTGCACTTAAAAGCTCATTTATTACTGAGATGTTTGTTGCTATACTGCCAGGAGCCTGCCAGAGATGCGACAGAATGAAAATATTGCTGATTAATATGACTGTGCTTGTGTTGTAACGCCATGTGATACTGAAGGCTTTGTCACAGATATGTTTAGGAAGGAAGGGAAGAGAAATCTGGAAAAAGTAGGGGCAGGTGTAAGGAGGATCTGCATAGCTGTATCAGCTGGGCTGAGCGGGGAGGCAGAGATGTCCCGGTGGCCCCAGTACTTACTGCATATATGGACCGGGTTATTTGCAGCGTTTTTATCTTTGTAGGTTGGGAACAGGGTAGGGCAAGTGTGTGACAGCTGTCGCAATGGGAGAGACCAGACCTCTCTGTCCCTGATGGTGAAGAACAGCAATACAGGCGAGGGGGTTTGTGTGGAGCGCTGCCGCCTTCCTCTGATCCTTATCCAGCTTCTGCTGTGTCTGGTCCTCTCAGGCTGGAGGTCATACTGTGTTTAAAAGCTTCTGATGTCTCCATTGTTCATGAATTTATCCAGTCTTGGTTTTTAACCTGTTTACATCATGGATTTCAAAAACACGTTATGGAAATGGGTTCTATAAATTAATCACATTGTCTTGGTTTTAAGCCTCCTGTTTGAGGATTCTACGGATTGCCTCAAGTGTTTTTACTGTGAAAAGTGTATCTCACAGAGGTGCTTGTCACTGCCTCCTTAAGCTGTGTAATTATAGGCTGAAAAGTTGTGGTCTGCTTAGATTCCCCTCTATTCCATATGTCTGGTCATCCTTGTCTCTCTCTGCACATTTTGTAGCGATGCTATATTTCTTCAGTGATACAGATGAAACTGTTAGTGGTTTGCTGCCTTCTGAAAACATGTATGTCCAATGACCTGCTCCCCTTGCTTGCTCTCACTGATCAGCCTTCCATAACTTTTCTAAATATTTTTTTTAAGAATTGAACCAAATGCTTAAATATTTCTACAGATAGCAGTTACATAAGTATATGCATGGCAGCTGTGCACTTCAAGATGAATATATTACAGATGAAGAGCTTGAATTCCACAGTATTTGTACTATTTTTATTCAGGCACATCCTGAGAATTTAGTATCGAATGGCCTAATTCTGCTCTGACACTGGTGGGTTAAAACGGAAGCTGCTACCAGACTCACAGGATCAGGACGGGTCCTGCCTGCCAGAGAACAGAGCTCGACACCTCTTCAGAAACGTTCTGAACTGTGCACGACCCTAGATATTAAGAAGCACAGTCTTTTATCCTCTGTCGGAGAGGAAACTGGGGAGAGAGGCAACCCCAATTGCTTAACAAATGCGATTTGTAGGATCGAGGAGAGCTAGAAGATGGCGATGGCTGAGCACCAGGAGCTGTGCGGAGCAGGCAGGGAGAGCTTGGCTGGCGGCCGACGAGCGAGGGGAGTGAGAACACAGGCATGCAGGCAGGCAGCAGCTGCAGGTGCAGACCCCCGAGGGCGGCGGGGGTGCCACTACATTAGTCAGATACTCTGATGTCAGAATTTCTTCAGACATCTGAAAGGCCTTGGGCACCTATGAAGGTGAATAGGAATTTGGCATCCCAAGGCACCAGTACAATTTTCGGCCTTGAGGTGACTCAACAGAAATAAAGGGCAAGGTAAAAATTATGCCTAAGGACAGAGTAGACAGCTGGTGACTCCAGCAGCTTTTTGTTCTGTGTATCATAGAATCATAGAATGGTTTGGGTTGGAAGGGACTTTAAAGATCATGTGGATCATGTAGATTAATGAAAAGCATTTTCCTCAGACTTTCGGAAACCATGACCTATATTTTAAAGAGTCCTAAATAAATAATTAATATGGCTATTTAATCACAACTCCATCACAGACAAAATTATCCAGCCAAGGAATTAATCATAATGATATTCTTCCCAGTACCTGGGATGTGTTCTTGTTCTCTACCTCCTGTGGACGTTTTGAACAGTAAAGTATCCCTTTCAAGTTGATGCAGTTTAGTATGAGACTAGAAGAAAAAAAAAAATTGAAAATTTCAATATAGAAATATAAAGAATTACCCATTTGGGGCATTTTCTGAAGTCAGATGCCTTTGCTCTTTGCTAATAGAAGTAGCAGCATAATCCAGGTTGCTGAAAACTCCATATGTAAAAATGAACCATTTACCTGGAAACTAGCAGCAACCCATAAAAGTCGATGTGTTTGGTACTAATATATCATTTACCAGGTGTGTTGCATCAGCTTCACTTCACAACAGATGTGAAGTGTAGAGTGCCAGGAAGAAATTCACTTGGGCATTAATAAAGGTATGCATGGCAGCGCTTCAGGAGGAAAAGCTGCCCCTTACAACCCTTATTTGGAGATTTATCCAAACATGCAAACAGAGTGGATGTAGCCAGCTAATAGCAAACTGGAGTAACAAATAACAAATGCACTCCTCTATCAGGCGTGACTAGGAGCCTTGCTCTATCCTCTGACTGCACTCTCTAGACAGGCAATACCTCTCTGACTCAGACGGGGCAAGTCTTCGTTCACTATCGTGTTCACCCAGCTACAGCTGGATCAGACTGAATGGAAAGAAAATGTTGTCAGCAATTTAAGGACCCATGCCAAAGAGTTTTTCCAACAGTTCTGCAGGTAACTAAAGAAATACTAAAGGCTTGCTCACTGCATGATGTCTGTCTTTGCCAAATTCTGCCCCTTTGCCTTCTCCCAGGTTGTGGCAGCAGTGCAACTTCTCCCTCTTACTGTGTGTGATCTGTTCCTTGCACTAAGCGTCCCTAGATGCCTAATTTTTTTTCATTTTCCACACAGTCTGTGTTCTTTCGTGGTCACTAGGTTTAGTAAGTAGATAAATTTGCATGATTGTAGAGAACACGACTGAAGGCAAATTATTTTCCTTTTAGAAACCTGCAAAGTTCCCAATGTAAACTTCATCCCCTTGCTTTTCATCACTGCTGTAAACACAGACAGAAATAAAACCATGTCCCTTTAATATGTTAATTTTAATTTCTGACAACATTATTTAAATATTACGGTGTAACAAAGTGTATTGGATGTGTTCAGCCCTTCCTAGATTTTTTTTCTTCTGCTTGCACATTCAGAGGCGTTGTCCAATGCAAACACCACACATGGTTCCCTGTTCTGGCAGTGCTCAGGCACGAAGAGTTCCACTGTTGAGTCTGCTTTGCTTCCTGGCTACAGGACCTTTTCCACGCCACCTTGAAAGAGAGTACAGTTAGAGTAGAAGGGGAAGCAAGAAGTATACCAAAATCTGTTTACTACCGCATAGAAGGCTACTAATAATTTTCATTTTTACACAATAAATGTGTCTGAAAATAAAGGAATAATCTTTAGCACACATTTTGAGATGAGCTTTGCCTAATTTCTCAGCAGATGAAATAGCAAGTGTTTTAAATAATGTATCCAAGAGGAGTTAAACATTTAACTATATACTGACTTTCATATTTTGGGGAAAAGTACTCCTATTTTATGTGTGTCAGACACACTAACTTACCTATCAAAATTAAATTATTAATGACAAACATCTGTCCTGACTTTTATGGCATTCAGGATGTAAGGAAGGTGAATCTTCCTCACACCAAGTGCTCTCTTGAGCTGCCCTGAGCTCTCCATGAGCAGGAAAGTGAAAGGAAAAAGCACTCTAGGCTGAACTAATGAGCAAGGAAAGGATGGATCTGAAAGAAGTTCTGCTTAATTCTTTCATGACATCCGTACTTAGATATGGACAGAAGAAAGAATCTGCTTTTGGTTTGAATAAGTTAAGCAGTATTGGTTGCCTGGAATAAGCAAGGACTTGACTTTTGGGATCATTTTCTTCCCCTTCCGTGTAGATAAGTATGCTCTGGTAGGTCAGAAGAAACTGCTTCTGCAGAAGTAAACTGTGTAGTGAAGCAGGATAAAAATATTTTGATGGAAAACCAGCTTACACACTGTTATTTTAGGCTTCTATAAATGAAATAATAAAGCAGTACTGAAATACCTTTCTCACCATGCACTGACCTCTAAACTCGGTGTACAAACCAGAGTTATTTCAAACCCTGGCCAATTACCTCACACCAGAGAGACATTCAGTAAGAAAAGGATTAACCAAGAAAAGAAGGTGGACTGAATCTTCAGTAAAGAACCATCTTTAAAAGAAAATAGGTAGTGGATATAAGCTTGATATATTATTACCATCTTTATTTAAAGAAATTGCCTAGACTGGAAAGGTTTTTTCTCCATGCCAGCATTTGCACCAGAAAGCTGTCTTGCGAACGCAACTATAGCACCAACTCTAGTATAGAGTCAAGTCTAATAATATCAGGCAAGAAATACTATACTGACCTCCAGTGTCAAAGGTGTCTTTGAGCTCCTAGCTGTTCAGTTGTCTTTTGGGAACACAGTAATGATTTGAGCTTTCATGCTGGGAGTGCATGTCCAGCAGGTGCTTTAAAGTGGAATTATTTCATAGAATCACAGAAATAGTTGAGTTTGGAAGGAATCCCTGGAGATTTTCCAGAGATTCCAAGTCAAAGCCCATTTGCTCGATGCAGGGTCCTGAGTGGGTTGCCCACAGCACTGTCCAGGTCAGTCAGGTTTTGTGTATCTCCAGGGATGGGCACTCCAGGAGCTCTCAGGGAAACGTACTCCAGGGTTTGACAAGCCTCACCATCAAAATTTTTTTTCTAATTTTTAAGTGGAATTACCTGTATTTCAATTTATGCCCGTTGTCCTGTCACTTGACATCACTGAGCAGAGTGTAACAGAGGGACAGTGATTAATTTGTAAACTGTAGAAAACTCTATTACTTAAGAAACAGAAGAATAGATAAGAAATAAAATTATAATTATTGTTGTTACTCTATTCTTCTATTTAAATCTGGTTCAGTTATCTCAAAAAGCAAGCAAACAAACAAACAAAGAAGAGCAGACTGGAATTAGTAGAAAGTGGATCTGAGGAAAAATGTGAACTTGATGCTTTGCTTACTACTTTGTGGCTTTACAAAGAGAGTTCAAATAAATCCTTCACTTTCAAAGTGGGCAAGTTCAGTGTGTCAAGGCCACTCAACTCAATTAAATGCCATTTGAAACCAACTAACTTACAAGACTGAAAATCAGGTACTGTGTAATTTTGGACTCCAGCAGTATTTTTCCTTTGTTTCAGAATAAATTAGGAGCTGGATTGTCCCAGTAGCTTTGTTAGAGTAGAATCATAGAATGGTTTGGGTTGGAAGGGACCTTAAAGACCATCTAGTTCCAACCCCCCTGCTATGGGCAGGGACACCTTCCACTAGACCAGGTTGCTCAAAGCCTCATCCAGCCTGGCCTTGAACACTTCCAGGGATGGGGCATCCACAGCTTCTCTGGGCAACCTGTTCCAGTGCCTCACCACCCTCTCTGTGAAGAACTTCTTCCTGATGTCTAATCTAAACCTCCGCACTTTCAATTTAAACCCATTACCCCTTGTCCTGTCACTACAGGCCCTTGTAAAAAGTCCCCCCCAGCTTCCTTGTAGCCCCTTCAGATACTGGAGTAGTAACAATTGCCTGTATCACCATGCTTTGGTCAGTGATATATCTTGCTGCAGGAGTGTTAAGGGCTCATTCTCTTTTGGAAGTAAGTGTGGAGGATGAAGATCTAGGGTAAAAGCCTTCAGATATCGCTCATGACCCAGGAAGTTATCCTCATCACGATCCAGGCCGATATTTAGAGCAAAGCATGAAGGCAACCACAGTGCATTATTTACCTTATATTACTGCCTATAAATGAGTGAAGATTTTCACTGTCCTCTGGTGCCCATTCATAATGCAAGTTTTACTGGGCAGATGTATTCAGAATCACATTTATTAATCTCAACAGTAGCCTCTTTCTCTGCCATCTTTTATGAAAAACAGCCAACAGTTTTTGTTACTGTAATTCACAAGCTTAGGTCATTCTACAGGTCTATATATAGTGCAAAGGATAAACATCCAGCATGGTTTCTTTCATTGCTGTGAGCATTTTAGCAGCTACCAGTGTTTTCATCAGAGTAGTGCTGTATAATACTTCACATGTGTGGATGGCTTGCAGCCATTATATCATAATTCAGTGATTGGTGGGTATAAAAGTGTGTGTATGAGTGGGTTTGATCACTGCATATAAGAAACTCCTTTATATAACAGATTAATAATTTCTTATTATTTGAGGAAGAATTAAGGTAATCCTATGCTAAAACAAAGGGTGAAGACAAAGGATAGCCAATGTTTATTCCAGGTGACTTCCAGAGTCTAGTTGGAGGCCTGTGACTAGCGGTGTTCCCCAGAGATCAGTACTGCCCCAGTCTTGAGCAACATACTCATCAACGACCTGGATGAGGGGATAGTGTACCCTTGGGAAGCTTGCTGGTGACACAAAACGGGAGCAAGTGGCTGGTGCACCAGAAGGCTGTGCTGCCATTTAGTGAGACCTGGACAGGCTGGAGAGGTGGGTGGAGAAGAACCTAATGAAGTTCAACAAGGGCAAGTGTAGGGTGCTGCCCCTGGGGAGGAGTAACCCCGTTCACCGGTACTGGTTGGGGCTTGACCTGATGGAAAGCGCATCTGCAGAGCGGGGCCTGGGTGTCCTGGGAAACAATCAGTTGACTGTGAACAGCAATGTGCCCTGTGTCCAAGAAGGCTAGTGGTATCCTGAGGGGCATTAAAAAGCGTGTGGCCAGCAGGTCGAGGGAAGTTATCCTCCCCCTCTACTCTGCCCTAGTGAGGCCACATCTGGAGTCCTGTGTCCAGTTCTGGGCTCCCCAGTTCAAAAAAGACAGGGAACTACTGGAGAGGGTCCAGGGGCGGGCTGCAAAGGTGACCAAGGGAATGGAGCACCTCTCTTATGAGGAAAGGCTGAGAGAGCTGGGTCTGTTTGGCCTGGAGAAGAGAACACCGAGAGGGAATGTTATTAAGGCTTATAAATATCCAGAGGGCGGGTGTCAAGAGGATGGGGCCAGACTCTTTTCAGCGGTGCCCAGCGATAAGACAAGGGGCCATGGGCACAAACTGGAACACAGGAAATTCCATCTCAACGGGAGGAGAAACTTCACTGTGAGGGTGCCAGAGCACTGGAATGGGCTGGCCAGAGAGGTGGTAGAGTCTCCTTCTCTGGAGATAGTAAATATCCACCTGGATGCATTCCTGTCCAACCTGCTGTAGAGGAACCTGCTTTGGCAGGGGGTTTGGACTAGATAATCTCCGAAGGTCCCTTCCAACCCCTACCATGCTGTGGTTCTGTGATTCGGAGCTTAGCTTAAGATGGCAGAGAGAATAGCTAGCTCCTGTTGTCTCCCTTTACTGTCTGTCAGAGAGGTTTACCTCTGTGCCTCCCCGGTGGCTGTAGAGACGGGGAATATTTCCAGCTTCCATCTTACGGAAAAGGTTAGGTCAAAAGAACTGAAATTCTGTAAGAAACCAATGTTCTTGATAACTGCATTAACAGAAATACTCATGTCACTCTACAGAACTTTTGAATGGAGAGGTTAGGTATGAGTTAACTACAAAATTCTCTGTTGATATGGTTGTAATTCCACTGTCCTGATCTCAGGTGTAAGGAAAGTTAGCGTCCTGCTCTGTTTGACAGCAATTTAGAGTGGCAAAGAGACGTAAGGCTATTATTAGGCAGAAATCTCTGGAAACTAAAACATTTTCATGTTTTAAGATTTATCTGTTGTTGCAAAACCATTACCACCACAGATGATGAAATTTATTTTTCTCTAATAGCTATTCATAATTTATAAAAGAAGTGAAGGAAGATGAGGTACTGTCTTCCTCTACAAATATTGGTTTAGCTTGATTTTTAGGAACATGAGTCTTTTTTGATCTTGAATTTATCTCTCACTACATTCAACAACTTATTGTTCATAATTGTGTTGGTCCTGTTTTCCTGAACATTAATTTTTCTGTCACTGTGCTACTGCCAGTTTTATAATAGAAGTCCTTTTCATGTTTGACTAATACATTTTTTGGATAATATAAATGAGATCACAAGGATTTTAAAAAAAAAAATGTGTATTTGTCTTTGCAACTGTACATATATTAATGTCAGATGTATACTGACTCATTCACATCCATTCTGAAAAGCTTGTTTCCTGGTTCAAATCTGTATTTATATATATCAATACAGCAAAGTGTATTTTGAGCTGTTTCACAAAGTTGAGCATTTTAAATGATTGAATAAGATCAAATTAACAGAAAATAGTTCAATGAATATATATACTAAAATACAACTTTGAATTGCAAGTTTTTATATGGGAAGACGTTTTTGTGAGTCTGTGTGTCATATGGAATCACTGAGCAATGATTTATGACGGCTACATCTTATAAGCTATTGCATACTCATATGGGAGCACTGATACAACTACGAAAGCAATTAAATACAAAAGGCCTGGAAGTTAAATGCTCTCTTGTCAAAATAAATGCTAAAACTCATGCTGAAGACCCAAGGGCATGATGGCAAGGACTGACATATACAAAGGCTCATTTCTATAATTGCTCTTGTTCATTCTGAAGTAACTTGCATCTTACTGAAATTTTAATTTGTTATACAGTACGTTTTAAGTCTGTAATAGTAAATAAAATTTCCCCCTTCCCGCCCACACCTTTAGTTTTTTTTCTAAATGGCAAAGCTAATTTTCCCTCAGGTGAACATTTCCCACTGATTCCTTTATAGGTGAAATTTCGCTAGATAAAAATGTCTCTGGAAACAAAAAAAAAAAGGGCTCATTCTAGCTATAAAGAATAGGAATTATGTGTGAGAGAGGGAAGATGGACCGTACTTTTATTTTTCCAATACTTTTTAGCATATTTTATTAAAAAGTAGATTCCTCAAATTGAAAGCCCAAAAACAGTCATGTGGCAGAAACTTGAAAGAACAGTAAAAGCTCTTAAAGCTAATAAAACTGTATTAAGAATATATTTATGCATAAGATGATTAATTCATTCTTTTCATGCTCTCTCAACAGTTTAGGCATATCCTCACTGGTCTGTTCTTTAGAATTTTTACTCTGTGTTGGTGCAAAATTTGTAGGAGAAGACTGGAACATAACATAACATAACAACTTTTAATCCTGACATTTGTCATTTTTCCTTCCAAACTTACAAGCATTTGACTAGAACAATCAGCATAACCAGGCTATAGCTTTAAAAAACTGTAATTTTAAAATATTCTTTAAAACCACTCCAAATAAAGAAGATGTCTATGGTAGACATGAACCAAGTATACCCAAGAGATTGCAGGCAGGTAGTAGAGGGCTGATTAATAGGATTGATAGACAAAATAAGCACTTAGGTTCAATGCTTCCAGATTTATTGTAAAAATATAGACATATGGAAAGTAGGCAAAAGAATTCAGAATGAGGTTTTAAATAAAATCAAATGAAAGATGCATTACTGCATACGCTGTATAAACATAGATGCTACTGGGAAAACAATTGCTTCGGCATCATGGGTTCAGTCAGTCAATAGATATTTTAGACAGTAAATCAGTGGAGTCTGTCATTACTGAGAGCTCGTTATGAAACGATTTCAGAGGTTAGATGTAAAAACTTGTCATATGAGTTTAAGTGAAGAATAGCTATTAACTTTTCAACGTTCATCAAAAGCGCAGAGGCTATGTTTAAGTTTTCTAATGTTTATGAATAAATGGTATTTTTTTTAGTTAGCATTCCTAAACATCAGTGTAACAATGCAAGCAATAATTAGGAAATGTTGATGACACTTCTTGAATGCTGAACTGACCCTGCAGGATTGCATATATTTGCTCAGAAAGGATGAGAGACTCATCAGTCTCAAAGGAGAATGTGTGCTGAGAATATGAAGATAGAAGCTGACTGGCGGTGGAGCTTCAGAGATTAGGGGGACTTGACTTCAAAGGAGCTAGACCAGCTGTGAATCTTGTCATTCACAGCTCAGAGAACACTTACACCATCTGATCTCTCTCACTGCACTGCAGGAATTGTCACCCTCGTATGTTTTCATATTGCTTTATATAGTTTATGCAAAGCATTTAAAGACTTACACGATTGTTCTAAAGTCCAATAAATTTCATGGCTAGGTATGGCTTCCTAATCTTAAATTAATTTTAACTCAGTTTCTCCAAAAGGGGGCAGACAAACAAAAAAAAGGAGCAAATAAAAAATATCGGTAGACAAGTGACCTCTTACCTCCAATTAAAAAAAAATGGAGGCAGAACTTCATTGTTACATCACCATATACGTTGTTTTTCTTAGAAGCACTGGCATAAAGTTGAACAGATTGATTCACTTTTATTCACAGTAATGGCCCAGAAAAGGATGCCTTTCTTGACTAAAATTTTGGGAAATAGGTACCTGCATCTTTCAGTGTAGCAGAATGTCACTGTACTGAATTCCATGGTTTAGTTTTTTTTGATATCATGCACCCAGTGTGGTGTCTCTGCTGCTAATAGTCTTACGTCTGTCTTGTAGTTTATGATTACCAAGAAAAAAATGTTTTTGTATTAATAGGAAGATACACTTTCCAGTTCTCTAAAATTTTTTACATTCTGTGTCAGGTCTCCTTACAATAACCAATTATCTTTGACGTTTAGCCTTATCAAATGCTTCTTGAAAAATGCATACTGTCCACATCACTCTCTTATCTATCACAGCAGCATTATCTTCAAAGAGTTCCATCAACTTAGTTATGCAAGACATTCCTATTATGCGTTCATATTGGCTGACTCTAATGGAATTAAGCTTTGCTTAGTGCTCCCTTGACAGTTGCAACAAAATAGTTCTCAATATATATTAAAAAATTTTAAGCTAGCTGGTGATTATATGTTTTACCCTATCTCATCATTTATTTGAATAGTGGGATGTGGTCTCAACTTTTCAGTTCTTCAGGAGCTGGTTCTGCCATCACAGAGTATTGAATGTGAAAGCTCAGTAAATGCTTTGCTAATTGGAAAGCATTAGTAAGCAAATCGCACTCATGTACTTAAATGACGGAAACACAGAAAGAAAATAGCAATTTTACAGAGTGCAAGAGAGGAGTCTAAGATTCAGAAGAAAATTACAAGTGTTAATAATCAGAAAGCTACAAGAATGCTAACGAAAATTAACTTTATGATGCTGTAAATATCACACTTTCAAAAACAAGATCCTGGAGGCTTGGAGAACTTAAAAAAAAGTACTGTTTTTTTTCCCTGAGTGGGAGGCTTATGTTTGTTATATTCATCACTTCTGTGCCATAGGCATAATTGCATTTTAATACTAGAGTCACATTTATTAGTAGGTTATCAACTTAAGTACTTATTTTGGAAAGAAATGCAATATATAGATACAATTAGATATATTAACTCTTTATTAATGGTGTATCATCAATGTTGTTACCACACTAACAAATATATAATAGTAAATTATAGAATATAAGAAAAAATAATTCAAAATGGGAAGTTAAAAGATGCTTAAAGACACAATAAAGACGATAAGAATAGTTTTTCATATCTATGTGAAGGCAGTTTACAACCAATACAGGCATTATATAGCAGAGTGAAAATCAGTAAACAGTAGAAGCATGTTTAGAAAGATTGAATTTTGTGTTTTTTTGAAAATGTTGCAGAAATTATTTGGTCCCCAATGACAACTGGTTCTATCATGATATGTGTGAATTTAATCTCAAAGAAAAATTACCAAGACTTTAGAAGCCTGTAAATCACCCACACTATGAAGCACTGGGAAATAATCCATTTATTATGTTGTGGGAGTACAGTTAGATACTAGAAACTTAATTAATATTTTGGTGAAAAGTAGATATTGTTGTCTTGCAGAACTTTCTGAGTAGACAAATAGCCCGTTTGTCTACTAAACTGAGAACAAAATCGTTATCACTAAGTCGAGTGCTGTAACTATAGCAAATTATAGATGTTTTTTCCTTCCAACTTAAATCAATGGGAATTCTGATCTGCTGAAGGACAGTTAGTGTTGTGCACAGAAACGCGTTATGCTTAGATTACATAGGAAGCACAATTAAGACAAACCTAAATTAGCCACGTATCCCACTTACTCGTTACTTTAGAATTGTAGACTTCTTCTGACATTAATTAAAACATAGTGTTTCCACCTGAAGAGCCCACTAAAATAATGCACTGTGAGTCTTTGTTAGCTTTTTTCTTGGTGAAGGAGAGTATTTGTCTCCCTCTTTTCCCAGGTAACAAGTGATAGGATGAGAGGAAACGGCCTCAAGTTGTGCCAGGGGAGCTTTAGATTGGATATTAGGAAAAATTTCTTCACCAAAAGAGTTATCAAGCATTGGAACAGGCTGCCCAGGGTAGTGGTTGAGTCACCATCTGTTGTGGTTTAACCCCTCAGCATCTAAGCACCACACAACCGCTCGCTTACCTCCCCCTCCCCCAGTGCGACTGGGGGGAGAATTGGGGGAAAAGACAAGAAAACTCGTGGGTTGAGATGAGTAGTTTAATAATTGAAAATAAATTAAATAAAATGATACTAATAATATTAATAATATGATGTAATTAAACTACTACTACTACTGATATGTAATGAAAATGACACAATAGAAAAAAACCAAATGATACAAACACTCACCAACCACCGACCAATACCCAGCCAGTCCCCAAGCAGCAAGGGCCAGAGCCTGAGAGACAGAAAGTCCCAAGAGACAGACCTGCTGGCCAACTTTCCCAGCTTATGTACCAAACATGACCTCTCATGGCATGAAACATCCCTTTGGTCAGTTTGGGTCAGCTGTCCTGGCTGTATCCCCTCCCAGCGTCTTGTAGCAAAGAAGCTGGGAACACAAGGGTACTATGAGAAACTCTAGAAGTCCTTGTCTTAATGTAAACATTGCTTAGCAACAGCTGAAAATATGAGTGTGTTGTCAACATTCTTCTCAGCACAAATCCAAAGCACAGTCTCAGATATTGTGAAGAGAATCATCCCTATCCAGACCCATCCCTGGAGGTGTTTAAGAGACACGTAGACGTGGTGCTTAGGGACATGGTTTAGTGGTGGACTGGGCAGTGCTGGGTTATGGACTCGCTGATCTTCAGGGTCTTTTCCAACCTGAATGATTCTATGATTGCATGATTCTATATACCAATCAGTTTAGGAAATAAATAATTTCAGTAGAAATCTCATCAGTGGCTAAGAAGTAGCGTGTCACCTGGAGATTTTTTCTCAGAGAATTATTTTTCTTGCATTGATTTGACCTCTTCATGTCTTTGAGAGAGGCTGGGAAAATACATGAAAGAAAAGATAAAAATATATTTTCCTTTACTAAATATTTAACAAATTTGAGCATATACACCCATGAATTCTGATTGAGTCAGCCATATGTTTTCAGATCCATGTCATATATCACCCAGGCAGTGGAAAACTGTCAGAACTGGGTGGATCCAGTTTTTTCTAAAAGATGTTGAGAAACAGCTTTAGAGATGCTTCACAGTCTTTAGAGATGTTCTTTTTTTATTTTTTTTTAGTTAAATGTACATGCTATGTAGGCACCTAAACCATTATACTGGTGATGACATAAAAGCAACTAATTCAGTTCCTTACAAGTTTGACTTGGATAAAAAATATATAAGTTCGTGCATAGTCAAAATGCTTTTCAAAGAGATATTTCATTTACTGTAAAAATCCACTTTTTATCTTGTGTTTCCCACCTGTAAAAGGAGAAAATCAGTTGATAATAATACCATCAGATCTTGCACTGGCAGGGAAAAAATGATTCTTGTTAGCACCTTTTGTGGTTGCAGGAGTCATCTTCAGTGCAGATGAATGCAGTGCCCCTGAAGGAAGCCAGACTGACAGGGCTCTTGACTCAAGTCTTCCTTCAGGCTACAACACACAGCACAGGGAGCACCGTGCAACTCGTCCCACACCGAAGCAAGGAAAGGCAAACCCCACTGTCTATGGTGTCCTTCTCCTCCATGGATTTTTTTTCCAGGGCTATCATCAGAGTCCATTTGTCAAATTATATCTCTCTGAAACAGAAAGAAACCTAACCCGTTCTTTTTCTCGTGAAAGCTTATTCCTTGCTGCTGTTTTTTCTACTGTGTTGTTTTATTAAAGTTAAGGTGTCATGTAGCAGCAATTTTCATACTTCTGAAGAGCAAAAGGACTCCAAACACTAGTGAGTTTGACCAGCTACTAGGGAAATTCATATTCAAATTCAAATGAAATTCAAATTCAGATTTGCTTTTACCTGCGTATGGATTTACTAATACCTGAAATGTTTTGAAAAGGCAGATTCAGGTTGGGGTCTATCTGCAATACCATACATTCAGGAAACCCAGACTCCAGCTTCACCATAAATTTATTGGGGAAACTTTAGCAACTTGTTTTTAAATGTTCTTTTCCTGATAACTTTATAGAGCTCCCTTCTGCATTCTTATTATTATTACATACACACTTATGCAGACAGGATGATTTTGCCTACCAACTGAGTTAATTTTGGAAACAAAATGGGCCTCCAGCACCTAGCTGGATAGGAACAATAATTATACTGTTTTAATGCCATGAAAGGCAGTTCTTTCTAGGGCCTAATAAAACATCAGTGTAAAGTGTCTAAAACTTGAATTGGTGATATAACCTTCTGTTTATTTTAATTCAGAAAATTTTCTTGGTTCTTATGGAATCCTTCCTTTACATTGTCATATTTTATTTGGATATTAAGTTTCAAAACAGTGTTTTGCTTAGTAAGTAAAAAGTAAAAAAAAACCTGTCATGGTTTCTATTATTAGAATTTGCTGTTATGGCTTCTATCGTTAGGGCTTATTTATTTACCCAAGTTTCATTCTTTGTTTTTTGAGAGGAATGCACAAGTTCACCAAATTCATCAGCAACATTGTGAAAGGAAAGGGTTCAAGACAGTAAAATGATTTGTTTCGATACTTTCATTTACTGCTCACTCTTTTTCTGGGCAGCCAGCACTTCTGTAGCTGTTGAGAAACATGAAAAGTCCATTTAATTCTTCCAATAACTATTTTTTAGACCTATTGTTAGGAAAAAATAATCTTTAGTATTTAAATATTTTCATAGCTATTAACAGAGTGGAAGCCTTACAGTAAAATCTTAATCTTGACAATGCTTTATTGTTTTGAGTTTCTTCAAGAGAGACTTGTATAAACAGGTTACAGAGCAGCCTGCACACTCCTTCTTCAGTCAGAATATTCCCTTTGCTCCCTTATTTGACTTTTATAACAAGTGTACAATAAAACAGGCTCTTCACACAGATTGCACTGTTTAGCTATAAACTCTGTTTAGTTATACGAGCTCTTCTTACCTGGCTCTTTTCTACCTCTTTTTCCAGGAATGACAATTGCTTTTTTTTTTCATCCTGTTCTAGCTGTGACTTCCACAAAGTTCATCAAGAACATTGTAAAAGTCTGAATTGTTAACGTAAATAGTGAGAAAAGTTCAAAAATTCATTGAATAGCTATTAACTCCGTGAAGAAAAACAGAAAGTGAAAAATAATAAATTGAAGACCTAATCAATTATTTTGAGTTTTGCCTGTGTGGAGACTGAAGAATCTGCACATGTATTTCATATAAGTTTTAGGTGACTGTCAGTGCCATTGTACGGATAGCATCATAACAATGAGGGAAGGAAACTAAAACTTTGAAAATTAATAACTGTGCTGCAGTAGTGATCATAGAATCATAGAATCTAGACTGGTTTGGTTTGGAAGGGACCTTAACGCCCATCTAGTTCCAGCCCCCCTGCCATGGGCAGGGACACCTTCCACTAGACCAGGTTGCTCAAAGCCTCATCCAGCCTGGCCTTGAACACTTCCAGGGATGGGGCATCCACAGCTTCTCTGGGCAACCTGTTCCAGTGCCTCACCACCCTCTCTGTGAAGAATGTCTTCCTGATATCTAATCTAAACCTCCCCACTTTCAATTTAAACCCGTTACCCCTTGTCCTGTCACTACAGGCCCTTGTAAAAAGTCCCCCCCAGCTTCCTGGTAGCCCCTTCAGGTATTGGAAGGCTGCAGTGATGAGGAACTGATGAGAATATGATGAGGAACGTATCATCACATTAGAAACTACAAGTTTTGCATTTTAAGATTTCATTGATAATTTTAGAATTAAGGAAAAGGTAAAATTAGCTGCAAATGCTGTTATACCAGTTTTCACACCCTTCCATTAATTTTAATAGAATTGCATTCACTTGTTATCACCTTCAGTGCCAGAGTGGATGTTCAAAACCAGATACCATCAGAAATAATTTTTTGGCATAATTTATTAAATTATCAAAATATAATGGCAGAAAATGGCAGGATAAGTGAGATTTATAATATGAGCTACACAGAATATTTTTTGCTAGCAGGACTTCAGTAAATATGTAGACATGGACTGCATAGCATTTTACGGTATTGTATAAAACCCACAGAATATTTTGAGAATGCAGCTTCAAAAATAATGGATATACAGTTTAGAAGACTTGGAATTTCCTCCTGCTTTTGAAGCAAAAGCACTTCAATATGAAAGTGTTTATGTATTATTCTTAACTTGCCTTCAGAGTTTTCTTAGGATTTCTGCTGTTCACACTCACCTCTGTTATTCTTAAATTATCATTATGACAACAACCCATACACTTCAGGATGTGACATAATCAGTAGCACTTACCACACAGCACTGTCCATTATGTCTAGAAGACATAGACACCCATAAATGGTTTTAAATACCTTTGCATTTGCACTCTAAACATGATTCCCCAGAAGACTTCATCCAGTCTCTAGGGCTCTGTGCCAAAATACTGGTTTGTCATCAGTCATTTGCAGGATTCAGACCAGAAAACAAAGCTGATTGTAACTGAACGCAAGGGCCCTTGTAAGGATCATCACCTTGATGATCGTGGTGCTGGCCCTCAGAACATCAGGTCCTGAGTTTGATCCTAAGCGCCATGGTCTGCGTGGCACCGGATGTAGTCTGTCTCTACTTTTCTC
This sequence comes from Eurypyga helias, assembly GCF_000690775.1. Classification (NCBI taxonomy): domain Eukaryota; kingdom Metazoa; phylum Chordata; class Aves; order Eurypygiformes; family Eurypygidae; genus Eurypyga; species Eurypyga helias. The sequence continues at coordinate 103,341 of NW_010232813.1, read as the reverse complement.
CCATCTATGAGTCGGACTGAGAAGAACCTTGATAATATAGTTTCAGCCTCTAGGTAAGTATATGAAATAGAAACAAGTACCATCTGTAATTTCTAGACACTGACGTCAAGGACGCTATTATTTTTGAACCTGCCATTCTGCATCACAGATTTTCACTGAAGAGTTGAAGAATTCAATACCCATCTGAAAGTAATCTCCCTTCAGTACAACATTATTTAATTTTTTTCGTGCTTGGTATGCTTGAAGGATTTGTAATTGTTTTAAATTACATTATACATTACTTTGACATATTCACCTATTAAAGGAGCTTTGTAAAAACCTAACGGTATTACAATATAGTTTTCTTGTGGTAGCAATCAATAACCACACAACTGCTTGAGGACATTGCATTTCTCAAAAAGACACTCCTAAATTATTCAAGTTTTCCATTCAGAATTTTGCTAAGCCAAGTGCATCTGTATCTTCCAAAGAACCATACATCCACAATTCTTTGTGCGTGATGCACACCACCGGAACTGATGCTTAGAGAGTTTGTAATGAACATGCAGAATGTTTGCTGTTTATAAGGTTTTGAGCAAATGAGCAAAATCTTAAAGCCTTTTGCTACGTATTGTATTGAAAGATTATACATTTGGGGAGAAGAGGGAATTTCACCTTGTGTTTTTTATAATAAAATGGGGTGTCTCATGATTTGGCAATCGAAGGATGTGGTATAGGGGCAGTTTTTGTTGTTAGTGTAGTGTGGGTAGACTAGTATGAGGAAATTTAGACATATGATTAAAGAAAAGTGGGAAGAAATATTCACATCTTACATTAATTTAACTTTATACTTAAATGGATCAATTACTTTACACAACCGCTGTCAACTCAAGAAAACAGCTTGTCATCCATTTTGCAAATCTACCGATTCAGGTCACATTCACCTCCAACAGAACCACAAACAATAAAGGAAAGCTTTGCCATCTTTGATGTCATCTGTTGAAGCAATATTTATTCTGTAAGGAAAAAAAAGAAAAGTATTAGAGGAGTAGAAAAATTAGTCACAGTAGGCTTTCTACCACTTTATGGTAGACCCCTTTATGGTCCTATAACAGCATAGAATACTGGCCTTTCATGGAAATGAACTGCTTTTTTGCCGTGTGGCTGGGGATCTCAATAGCTACCACCACTGCTCCTGCTGTTGAAAGGTAAAGCAATAGTAATAGCACCAGGAGCTGTGAAGAAATCTGTCTTCTTGTAAGTGAATTAAATTGAATGCCACTCTGTACCTTGCTCTAAATGAGTGTATACATTTAGAGGCAGGGGAAATTCATGTTCATTCCACGGTGTAAAACCTCTCAATACCGGTTCAGTTTTCCTGAGAGAATTCTAGAAATCTGTAAAAGGCTTTGAGTCAGTTTTCATCAATTTCATTCTGAAGTTACACAGCCACTGCAGAAGAATAAGCTCTGAATATTTTTGCAAACACACTCTCCAAAGCTTTGAACTTAAATGAGAAGTTTCTTATCAGTAAAGTCAGAAAACTGGTTAATCCAGCCTGATATTTTATATTTTCTACTAATATGTCAGTTACTAATTCATAGGATCATGAGGTTTGAATGGTTTCTACTATTCATTAACCCAAATACCCTATTTTAGTTTTCATAGACAATTTTTCCTTAGTCACATTTTTAGTTTTTTCTTTTATTATTTTTAGCAGGGGGACTTATCCGCACATCTTCCTTTACAAAAGAACTGTATCTGTATCTGCTTTGAAAATCTCTAACCACAGTAGTAGGAAATTGCTTTATTTCCTTCTTAAAAAATAAGTTATCTTTAAAATATTGAGAACATTTTATGTTTTCTACAGCATTAATCTGGCAAGGAATTTTCATGTCTGAGATCAAGAGAATTTGTCTCTGAAAGGATGTTTTTCCTTTCTGTTTGCTGTTATCCCTGCTAGTATGTTAAACTGACAGCTTCCAACATTATGGAATTGGACATGTGCAGCATTTTTCTCACAGAATGCTTTATATTTGCAGGACATTTTACACTGGCAGATAGTAAGAAGTGATGTCAAGTCAGCATCACAGTAATTCGATTCTCTAAGAATGATTGTGATAATCCATAACATCTAGAGCTGATGAGGAACCTGAACCTCTTTGGTCACAGATATATTCTTTAGAAAATTGGTTTCTTTTAAAGTATGTGTTTGGAACTCAATACTATGACAGCCTTTATTGGGTACACTTCAAATGGTTCCAGGTTGTCTTACCTCCAATTGGAAAGTGCATATGTAAATGCCAAATGCTGTAAATGACAATTCATACCAGAAAGTTGAATATAAGGCACAGTTCTAGATGTGCAACGGCACAGGTTGCTGGTACGATTACGGATATCTGTATTTTAAGGCAGTGTGTTATTAGCTATCACAGCTTGGACTCCAGCTTCAGTGCTTCACAGTTGGTTTACTGCTGAGATTTGCTTTCTTTGCCTGGAATTTCTGTATCACAGACACTACTGCACCTCTTTTCTTTTTGAGAGTAGCGACATGAATGGAGAATCACATGGCTGAGTAAATCAAATCTGTAGGAGATACAGGACATACTCAAGCAAGCCCTTTATGTTGTCCTTGTCAATGGTTCTGTTCTATAGTTTGTAAAAGACATTATGTTCCTCACAGTAAAGTGTACTTTCTATTAAGCTTTCATTGAGAACTGGGAACTGTGAGAGAACCCAAAACTGCCAGTGCTTTGAGGTAGTGCTGCCTGAACCTTTTCCTTATAAAGAGCTTTCCAAAGAGGATCCAAATGGCTTTGAAGTTCAAAAAGCCAGGTTCTCTTGGGCTATGAACAGGAATAATTAATAAAAGCTGTAGAAAACTCCAAGTGGCCAGATGAAGCAGAATGGAAATACAACATGGTGTATAAATCAGTGACCTCCTTCTCCCTGTGCCCTTGCAGGATGATCTTTGCTTTCAGTCATGTCCTCGCTGCTGTGTTCCTACAAACTCTGACAGTGCTTAGTGGTCCTTGGCAGTATCTCCTATTGGTCTGCTCTTAGCCCTTTGCTGCTCTTAGCTATCATTCAGGCTGTCTTTGAGCTGCAGGATCCTGATGTGCGCTCTCTCTCCCTCTCCCTCTCTCCCTTTGCATTTCCCAAAGAAACACGCCGCTTCTGCCACCTCCTAGGGGAGGCCACCAGACTGTCACTCGTTTTTAAAGGAATGAGAACAGAGAAATTTAACAGATTGATCAAAGGGGAAGAAACAGTTTTGCATATCAAACACTACAGATGTATGGTATCAGAGTGATGATGAATATTCACCTCGTGTAATCATCAATATAGCAAGCGTGTTAGTTGTATATATGCATAAATGGCGTCTGAAGTTTGCCAGGTATGCCTATAGGTACCCAAGAGTGATGCTAATCCATTAATGTGTATATTTGTATATTGACATTACATAATATATTCTGTTAGGAGCTACTGTGAATCACTTAAAATTTACAAAAACATTTTAAAGGATAGCAGGGGTTCAGAAGATATGCAGTATCCTAACAGATAAAACTTTAGTCCTTCAAAATGATGGTGCATCCTGTAAAAGCATTCTTGACTGAGGGAACTTCACTTAATTTTTTGCCAATTAACATAATTACTGACTTGGACATTGAGAAACGAAGAATCCAATTAAAGAAACACGTGTGGAAAACATATTTCCTCCCCCTTCCTCAGGCCCAGCTCCAGCCTGGACACCACTCCTGGTGTCCCCACTCCCCTTGCGACCACCGTAGAGCGCACGCAGGCCTTCTGGGTGCACAGGAGGGTGGGCTCAGGACCTCATCGGTTTTTTCTGCCACTCCTTCCTTCTTACTCCTCTCCTCAGCCCTGGTGTGGGCCATCCATGGGCACCCTTCCTCACAACAGCTGAGCAGAGACACCATGTTCCCCTCTGACTGGTTGACTCTTTGGGTGGGATGAGGCAGGTTGTAGAGCTGACTGGGACCTGCTGGGACTGGTTAGGACTGGCTGGGACTGGTAGAGACACCTGGAGCTGGCTAGGACTGACTTAGACCAGCTGGGAGCAGCTAGGGCTGTCTGGAATTGGTTGGGATTGGTTGGGACTAGCTGGGACCACCTTTCACACAGGGCGCCCAGTAGGCCCTGCTGCCGAACCTTGCTGCTTGTGCCCAGTGCCAGCTGGGAAGTCATTGTTTCTTTTATATTAATTACTATAGGGACTATTTAGTGGTAGCCTGTTAGCTTGTTAAGTGGCCACCTCTCCGTGGCCTTTGTGAAGTGGAGGGAGTAGAACCTGAAATCCAAACTGTGAGAGACTTGCTCAGACAGACTTCTTTTAAAGGTATGTTCCTTTTTTTATACTGAAAATCTGTTTTGTCTTGCTTGCTTAAGAGCTTCTCTGTTATTAAAAAAAAAAAAGAAGAAGAAGGTAGGATGACCTGTGAAGTGTTCTCAGAAATGTATCTGAGTCCTGAGAAAGCCAGCAGGCAGTGAACCACCACTTCCTTCACAGGAAGTTCATGTTTTCTTGGTTTTCTCTGGAACTAAAAGGTGAAATTACTCTTTCAGTAATGGATTATTCAGGTAGGATAAAGATACATAAGCACACAGGGCAAACGTCTGGCATCAATGACTATTCATTTAGATTATGTTCTTCCAGGCTGCCCTTGGGATAGATATCCCTTTGAAAGCCAAGCATGTCTAATAAAGTTAGAATAGATATTAAATTACTAGAAATGTTTTTTCAAACCCAATCCAGGTGGCATTAGTGCTCTCTTCTATAGGCATGGTTTGAGGGATGTTGCTGCTGTTGGTTATTCTTCACAGAGAGGGTGGTGAGGCACTGGAACAGGTTGCCCAGAGATGTTGTGGATGCCCCATCCCTGGAAGTGTTCAAGGCCAGGCTGGATGTGGCTTTGAGCAACCTGGTCTAGTGGAAGGTGTCCCTGCCCATAGCAGGGGGTTGGAACTAGATGGTCTTTACGGTCCCTTCCAACCCAAACCATTCTGTGATTCTATGATAGTGCTTCTCCTACCGTGAGGACTGCTGTGTGCTGTCCCAAGTAATACTGCTACCTTTGTTTATCCTGTCTGAACTGAACAATGCATGTATTCAAATCAATAAGCTAAGCTGTGTTGCAGAAACATGACAGAGTGTTTTGTCTCAGTATAGTAATCGAGTCATATATCCACCCAGTTGGCCAGGTTTTCCATTTGTGTGGCTCAGCAGAACTCTACCAAAATTTATTAACTAAATGAATTGTAATAGCTCAGAATTACCACAATTGTTTAATCAATATAAGTAATTTTTAAGTCCTTACTACTGTATTTTATTTTGTCAGTTAAAAAAAAAAAGGGGAGTAGGCATTGCTTTGTTTGAGGCATAGCTTTACATTCCTGTTTTAGTGTAAGGACCGTTGTCCTAGTGCTTTTTGTAGCCATCTGCTGGGGTTTTTTGTCGGCCTGGTATATTGGTTTATCTAAACCTCTCCAGTGACAGGTTTCTTAATTCTAGCATGATAATTTCCCTTAGGAATCCTTATTTAGTGAATCAGACAAGAATTATCAGGTGCATATGAGTTGTCCTATCAAATCCAATTGAACCACTTAAGGCAGGTCCTAATGCTCACTGTTCGTTGGTGTGCCTGAGCTCATTCACGGCAATGGCAGTGCAGTTCCTCCTGGTGCTGGGAGCGTCCTGTCCGTATGGAAGTCAGTTGTAGTGTGAAAGGACTCGCCACACTGGACGGGTGAGTCTACAGACATCACACACGTAATTATGAAGTTTCCAGTTTCTTGCCCAGCTTTACACTGGGTAAGTAATTTAAGCCATTTCCTGCCTGTACTTTCTACAGTAATTCACACGTGAAAAGTTTTCCCCAGTGTTAATCACCATTTGGTAACACTTACTATGGCAACATTTCTGGCTATTGCAAATTTTGTCGCTTTGTGGCATTATATTTATACTGTGCAAAATGCTGTAAACATGTTAGCATTGTAAGATGGTAACGAATTATTTTTATGTTGCCTTTAGTTGTCAGTACCAGTAGGTTGGCTGTTCACACTTCAAACCTTTTGTTCAGAAACAGTGCAGCTTTTGGTAGTTTCTTCAATATTTTATGCTAGCCCTATGGTTAACCCTTTTATACAGCAACTGTGTTTAGCTTCTGTGAGGAACTGGTCTCAAGGTCAGATCTAGAAGTTGTTCATCCTTAACTGCCTTTAGTAATATCTGTGCAAAGACTTTGTATATGTGTGCATGAATTTAAATTGGAAATAACTGAAAAAAAGAAAATCAACAAATTTTTCAAATGTGGGGAGGTTTAGATTAGATATCAGGAAGAAGTTCTTCACAGAGAGGGTGGTGAGGCACTGGAACAGGTTGCCCAGAGAAGCTGTGGATGCCCCATCCCTGGAAGTGTTCAAGGCCAGGCTGGATGTGGCTTTGAGCAACCTGGTCTAGTGGAGGGTGTCTCTGCCCATGGCAGGGGGGTTGGAACTAGATGGTCTTTAAGGTCCCTTCCAGCCCAAACCATTCTATGGTGCTATGGGTGCTCCTAACTTGAGTGGTTATTTCTGCAGTGTTCATATCTGTGCTCTCCAACCACGCTATGGATTGGCTACCACTGTCTGTTGTGTGGTAGTGGGAACTGTGCTGGAAATCTCTCTGCATGGGGCTTGACTTTTCCCAGTCTTTTGTGGAGTAGCAAATATGCATTTCTAAGCACTGTAAAATTATATATAATTCATTGCTTGTTTATTTCAAACACCAGCAAAATAGTATTCCTTGACTCTGAAGATAAGATTTAAATTGATTAATTCTAAAAGTGTGAGTATTCTTGGTGAGACAGAAAGCTATATATTGCATTTTAATAATTGGCTAAAAGGCAGCAGAGGTGGGATACAGAAGTTGAATAAAAAAGTGTTAGTATGAATGGATACGCTAGCAGAGGGGAAGTCCGCAAAAAAATCCAGCTTGAATAAGAAAATATTTCCCAAATAATTGGTTATGACTGACAGTGATTGCTTTGGGCATGTTGCACTCCCACCAGATGTTACTCTTGAGAAAGGTTTAACATGTGTTTCAAAACGTTCAGATGAGTGGCTTGCTATGCTCTTGATGTGAGAAGAATATAGGAGCTGTCGCTGGTGATGAAGGTTCAGCTTCTTAGTTCCATTGTTAAACACTATAAAATCTGCTTTAAGTTATAATCACCCTTATTTTCAAGCTTTTGTGTTGCCAAGATGGTACAATGGACCCCACTGGATCTGGAAACTCAGGAATGAGTTTATCCAGTATGGGCTAATCCATTCTGAGCTGGAAACTGAACCTGGAAGCTCAGAAAATAAAATAAAGGAATTTTTATCACGCTGTCAACAAAAGCAAATATTTTCTTTGCTTCCTAGGCTACTCTGTGTTACTCATCCATTGTATAAGGCTGCACTAGGAGTCCACAAAGTACTTGCTTTCATCAAAAGTACAAATCAGGTTTTAGAGTAAAGTTTTTTCCAGGAAGGATAACATACCTGTTACCGCATTTTTTTGTTCTTGTTTTTTGAAGAATGAATTTATGTGATCTAAAAGGAAAAAGATTTAGTGTAAACTCAATATTTTGAAGCAGAGAAAACAGACATTAGGAGAGGACACATTTGAGAGAAGTGTCCTCAGGAGAAAACATACTAATAGATGTTCCAATAAGAGAGGAATGTTGGCCAGCCATGAGAGAGGTCATAAATAACATAATATTTCTTTTTTGTCTTCCACACAACCTTTTGCTATATTGCTTCAATATCTGTCGTGCAAATCCAAAACATATTTTCTGTGTTGGTTGTTCATGATCAGCTAAGAGAAGTTTATGTTACAAGAGAACATAAATATCACAAGATCATCAAGGCTAAAGGTGAAGACAAGTGGTTTATGATTTCATCTAACCCCGTTGAGAAGAGATTGTGTACTTGCAAATAGCTGGTACAACAGAGACTAATAATTGTACTCTTCATTTAACTACCATTTCCCTCTGGTCTTTAAAGCTTGTATTTCATGTTATAAGCATGAAAAAGGCAATTAATTAATCGTGCAAAATGCTTTAAACTATAGATTGTGAAGTGTCTGCCAGGAACATGTGGGCATCTGTTAAAACCTTAGTTCCAATTAACAAGAGGGAAAAAGTTGTTTCCAGATGCTTAGGGAGCAGGGTCTCTTTCATAATGGGTTGTTTCAAGGGAAGAACAGTGGAAGCATATTCTGAATATATTTAGTTGCAGTCTCACCTGGTAAAGCATTTAGCTGTTAATGTGATAGTTAAAATTTTACCTCTGATGTTCTGGGGTATAATATCTGGTGCTGACGCAAACCAGATGTTTGGACTGTAGTTGCTCTTTCTATGACAACTGTCCTGTAAGTACTTACAAAGAAGTCAGAAAGAAAAGATGTTTTAAACTTAGATTTAAGTGTCTCTTATAAAATAATATACATTTATCTTCACTTTTCAGCTAAATACTAGATTCAAAAGTCACCTAAACTTATCCAAATTTGTATTTATAAAGTCATAGAATGGTTTGGGTTGGAAGGGACCTTAAAGATCATCTAGTTCCAACCCCCCTGCTACAGCACTATTCTGAAAGGGTGGTATTTCACATCCTAAATGCTTGTGCTATACTTTGCTGAAGGAAACTAGTCTTAGCTAAAACTAAAATTATTATATTAAAATTTCCTTGATTTGAACTGAGTTCTGTGTGGGGGCAAGTGCTTAGTTCTGAGGGCATAAAGGTTGTTCCTTGTTCATTAAAGTATTCTTATTCTTCTGGTCATTTATTCCGTAATACAGCTGTATGAACGAACAAGTAACTTGAAATCACACAAACCTTTATGTTTTTTAGAGGCATGCACAGGTGTAAGTGTGTAGAACTTAACAGCCTTAAGAGTTTATCTGTTTGCACGCTCCAAATAGATATCTTTAAGTAAAACACACTATTTTGAACAGCTCAGTTCCTTTTACAAATAGGACAGAGGGTTTTTTATTATTATTTTTGCAAAAGGGTCTTCATGTATCTTGTACTTCAAATATAAAAACCTCCAGGTGTCTGGTGAAGAAAATCAGCTTGTGCAACACTCTTTATTGACTGGCTGTAACAATGAACAGAAAGGTTTTGGTGGGGTTTTTCTTTGTTTGTTTGTTTTCTCTCTGTTATCTGCAGTATGGCTATTAAAAGTAAACTCTAGCAAAGAAAGCATGAAGTATCTATATAATAGAAACTGAAATGGCAATTTTCAAATCAAAAAATAGTTCTTGTAGAAATTTTGGAAATTCTGAGACTAAAGAAAAATATTTCCCCAAAGGAGAATATTTGTTTCTCCCAGTCTGTAAGTTGGCCTTATTTAGTGATTTACATGTAATGTTAAGCTAGGCCTACACAGAGCAGAAAGGGTCATGCTTACTCTGCCCACATCATGAGCCAGCCATGTGTGAGGTACTTCTGGAGACATCTTAGTGAGTGTGTCCAGCCTGATAATCCACACTGCATTGTTGAATGTATTTATTGGGTTGTAGCATCATTCCTTACTCCTGTAGACATGTCTACCTGTTACTCAAAGACAATAGGACTGTCTGCACTGGTTTGCAGACATTCCATGCAATCATAGAATGGTTTGGGTTGGGAGGGACCTTAAAGACCATCTAGTTCCAACCCCCCTGCCATGGGCAGGGACACCTTCCACTAGACCAGGTTGCTCAAAGCCTCATCCAGCCTGGCCTTGAACACTTCTAGGGATGGGGCATCCACAGCTTCTCTGGGCAACCTGTTCCAGTGCCTCACCACCCTCTCCGGGAAGAACTTCTTCCTGATATCTAATCTAAACCTCCCCACTTTCAATTTAAACCCATTACCCCTTGTCCTGTCACTACAGGCCCTTGTAAAAAGGCCCCCCCAGCTTCCTTGTAGCCTCTTCAGGTACTGGAAGGTGCAATAAGGTCTCCCCGGAGCCTTCTCTTCGCCAGGCTGAACAAGCCCAACTCTCTCAGCCTGTCCCCATAGGAGAGGTGCTCCAGCCCTCTGAGCATCTTCGTGGCCTCCTCTGGACTCACTCCAACAGGTCTATATCCTTCTGATGTTGAGGGCTCCACAGCTGGACGCAGCACTCCAGGTGGGGGCTCACCAGAGCAGAGTAGAGGGGCAGAATCCCCTCCCTCGACCTGCTGGCCACACTTCTCTGGATACAGCCCAGGTTTGTGTAGACTCATGCTGGAAAAAGAAGTGCCAATGCCATGAACTTTAGAAATACTGGTGAAGTTCACAGACAGAAAAGAGCCAACAGAAAATATATCCAGAATTGGTTGAGGGCTTCACGTTCTGTGTGAATCTTTCTGTTTCCAAGGTTTCCTCATTGTAGCTCCAGAAATGAAAATAGACAGAGACTAGCTAATATAAAACTGAAGAGCACTGCAATTCTAGAGGGAATTATGGGGGAAACTGTGCCATTATCATGTGATACGTATGTTTACTTGTCTTGGTATGAACATGTTAGCAGAGCAGAGATGATACAGAGAGGATAAATAAAGATGTAAATGGGGGTCAAGCCCTCTAGGCCAAATTGCATGCTTCCCATGTTGTGTGAGGGAAGTCAGCTCAAAACTGTCTGTCTTATTTCAACTCAAGATGTAGAATAGTGGGATAAGGGAAACGGAAACACCTGTGTCTTCACAAAATTGGAGATATGAAGGTGGGTAAGAAAATGAGCTGAGCTGATCCAGCCAGCCACATCTCATAATATACTCGAATCCATCTTAAGGTAACTATGCAAAGCACCAGAGTAACAGGAACATGCATGAGCGAAAGCCTGCCTCTCCTTGGATTAGCCAGCTAAATGAGTCACAAGCATAACCAAGTTAGATCAGGTGGGAGGCAGCACAGTGAATTGCCAACTGCTTTTGAAACAGTCTGCTCGTGGGACTGCATGGGCTCCTGACTCACAGCGTGTGTTGAGGCACTTGTAGCAGGAAGACAGTGCAAATCCTGCCGTTGCTCAGAGATAAGTGTGAGACCAATCTAATCCACTGCAGGTACCAGACGGTCAACCATCCTCCTGCTCCCATTAACACATTCCAAGTCATCTCTATCCTGACTGGTAACCTGTTAAATATTTTTTTTATGCAGTGAACCGTTCCATTTTTACGAGTCGCAGTTCTGATGAGTTGTGTTCTACCTGTCCTTGGCAGGCACTGTTAATGAGGATGGCTTAATGACATCTCCCTTTGATACAGTCACACTGTGCGCAGTGTAATAGAGCTAGCTGTGAATCTGTCTTCAGAGGAAATCTATATTGATGATGCAGTTGCCTTAAATTATGTTCTTCAGTTTTATGTGTTCTCTTTGTCCTCCCCTTTTTGTTTTGTAGCTGTGTTTTTGTGGCCTTATTTATGAAGCAGGCTGGGTTTACGTGATCACTCTGTCTAAAAATCCTTTCCCTAATCATTATAGACCCATGACTGAAGTTTGACAGAGGAATACTGCACTCAGCCTGGCAGGAGGAGGTGGAGAGAGTGCAAGATGGGCTGAGGCCAACTGTATGAGGTTCAACAAGGCCAAGTGCTGGGTCCTGCACCTGGGTCACAACAACCCCATGGAATGCTACAGGCCTGGGGATGAGTGGCTGGAAAGCTGCCCAGTGGAAAAGGGCCTGGGGGTGTTGGTCAACAGCAGCTGAATATGAGCCAGCAGTGTGCCCAGGTGGGCAAGAAGGCCAGTGGCATCCTGGCCTGCAATGGGAACAGTGTGGCCAGCAGGACTGGGGAAGGGATTGTCCCCCTGTACTGGGAGCTGGGGAGGCCACACCTAGAATCCTGTTTGCAGTCTTGGGCCCCTCTCTACGAGAAAGCCTTTGAGGTGCTGGAGCATGTCCAGAGAAGGGTAGTGGAGCTGGGAAAGGGTCTGGAGCACAAGTCCTGTGAGGAGCTGCTGAGGGAACTGGGATTGTTTAAGCTGGAGAAGAGGAGGCTCAGGAGGAGAACTTATTGCTCTCTACCTGAAAGGAGGGTGCAGAGAGGTGGAGGTTGCTCTCTTCTCCCATGTAACAAGTGATAGAACAAGAGGAAATGGCCACAAGTTGTTCAAGGTAAGGTTTAGGTTGGATATTAGGAAAAAATTCTTCACTAAAAGGGTTGTCAGGCATTGGAACGGGCTACCCAGGGAAGTGGGTATCCTTGGGG
>NW_010232813.1:82939-91112 GCF_000690775.1 Eurypyga helias | reverse complement strand
GGTACTTAGTCTAGTAGTGCAATTGGCACTGTTTACAGCTGGACTCTGTGATCTTAAAGGTCTTTCCCAACCTTAATTATTCTATGTTTCTGTGTATTCTAAGATGGGGGGGAAGGGTAGCTCAGTTAGAGTCGTTTCTACACGGTAGCACTCAGTCACCACCTTATGTGTACTGGCAAATACAGTGCATGGAGTATCTTGTCCTGATGTTAAGTCTTGAGAGCATTAATAAAACTCCATTAGGGAGGAACGTGTAGACCACAGGAATGCAATGGAGAGACTGCAGTGTGAAATGTGAAACTTGAGCAGTGTACAAGGTGCCGCAGAGGGTGCTGTTAGGTGGAGGTGTAACTGGGGAAGCATGATGTGCATCTTAGAGATGACAGAGATTAGAGGTCATGGTCGTGAGGGGCAGGCTGTGGGGAAGGTGGCATGTTAAACCTTAGAACGAGGGCCAAATTAGCTGTGTAATTGTTTAGGCTTCATATTTAAAAGGAAACAAACACTTGGATATAATTTCTGCTTTTGTAATAAAAAGATCTTTTTTTAGGGAGCTACAACTGAAAGCCAATACAAAATTTAAGAGTTGAATAAATACACAAAATGTTTGAGTTTTGTGGTTGAATGTATGGAATGACAAAATCAATAAAATCTTGGTTTTTATCCCTCTTAACTTCTCAGTATTAAATACAAAACTATTACTGACAAACAAATACAGAATTTCAATAAGGTTAGTACTGCATTCTGAGTCAGTTGTTAAATAAATAGGATGAGGATTACTACTTCCAGGAAATTTTAATTTTACTTTCAAATCAGAGATGTATTATTTCACTTGTCATGTTCATTGTGAATGCACAGTCATACTTTTTGTTTCAATTACTGTTTTGATGGTGTCAATTAAACCTTAACGATATTTTTAGACTCTTCATACAGGTTATGGTTGGTTTTTACAAAATTCCCATTACTCTTCCCTTTAATTTTTGAATCTGAAATGACTTCGTTATTTACTTTGCGGTGATGGAGTGCATGGCAATATGTCCTGTTTCCTAATCCTCACTGTCATCAGTATGAGTCCCAACGTGGAAGTTTTCAGTCAGCATTGCCATCGATCAAGACAACTTTCCCCTTTGCTGTCCCTGACATGGAGGAGTCCTACCTCAGATAATCTCCAAAATTCCTTTATTCTTTCCTGGACCCCCATCCCACAACGGCAGCTCATGTGGAAAAGGGAGGAATCGATAGCTATTGAATGTGACTGACACGAGTGCTGAAAACTCAGAATTTGAGTTCATTGCTGCCAATTCAGCCTGCCCTGAGTGAGAGAAGTTTCACTGGAAAGTGACTAAGAAAGCACAGCAAAACGATTGGATTAACAGGACAGAATAGCTGAGTCAGGCTGAGTGGTTGTTTTTTGGTGTGGGTTTTTTTCTGGAATAGTCTGTTTGCTGGAAAAAGCAGCTTCACAAAGTTTAAATCAAGGCACTTACTTGAGTAGAAGGTATTTGCTGGCAAATCTCTTTGCTTTGCTTGGTCCCTAAAACCAAGGTGATGATGATGGTGCCAGCAATCTGATTCATCCAATTCTCCTTTTTCTAGGACAGTGGTCCAGGGGGGAGTTTACTCTTCAGCCCGAAAGAGTTGAGATCACTTCTCATATGCCTCAATGCACCTGCCATTGAGATTCTCCAGTCTTGCCATGCCAGTAGTGTGATTTCCTTGTGGACAACAAAATACTGCCCTCGGAATCTCCTCTTCTGGGTGGTAGACTGAAGAGGCATTCTTCATTTTTCTGCAGCGCAGTCTTGAGGTGCAACAGGGAGAATCAGTTTACCCACTTCTTAAGCTGGTTCCTCACTGCTTTACCAACAGGAGTACCACTACTATTTGAGCTTTGACTCTAGTCTCCAGGTAGGACAGCTAGCTGGAGTTTAAGATATTGCTGCTTTTTGAGATCTCTGTGTGTGGAGAATAACAAGGGCTTGCACCTCAAGCTAATGCTGCGTGTCATTGATTGTGAGCTAGTATGGGGGCATGAAAGAGAAAAATCACATAATTTCTTTCATTTTTTCCTCCAATTTTTCATCTGGGCTGAAAGTAATGTTAGAGGGATTTGTCTTGTTTGTAGTAAAGTGAAGGTTAATTAGGAAATACTTTTCAGAGCACTATTAAAACCCTCAGATTAAAGGTTTTGAATACTTCAAGTATGAAACATTTATTATTCATTTATTTTCAGCTGCTTCTGGACATATGTAAAACTCATTCTGAATTTAAAAAAATTAATTGTAATTTGGGACCCAATTTGTTCACCAGAATTTTTTTTTTGTGGGTGCAGTGGGTGTCATCTTTGGATTGAAAAATGGTTCACTAAAATTACAGTGGAAAATAATGAGCAGCATTTTATTGATGTTCAGGGCTTCTACAGGGGGAAAAAAAATATAAACATTAAAACAAATTTTCTTACACACTCTAAATCATAGATAAACACAGCCCCGAATTTTCTTCCTGTTTTCAAGTCATCCTCTTTCTGTGATCTTTTTGCTGGCTGAGTGGATCAAAGGCGGATACTGAGCAGAAGAGTGGTGACAATGCATCATGCTCGCTTAGTCTGGAGCTCTGAAGACTCTTTCTAATGATTGCCTGGTCTGAGCCATGCAGTGACCTGTATCAGTGAGGAACTGCCCAGCTGACCTTCTTCTTGGACAGTATCTCTTTGCCTCTGGCCAGGGGAAGCCCCGAGTTGAATTCCTTCTCTTGGGTGACTGCTCTCTGAGAAATGGCAGCAGGGGATAAATTCTGGACAATGTTATTATGTATTATCAAGGTTATGAAATGAGGTTTATGGGTCTAATATTTATTTTATTAAACTTTTACAGCTCATCTTTAAACATCATTATAGAGTGTCAGTGTTTATTAGAGATCTGTGTGTGTTTCCAGAGTGGTTTCTTGCTGTGGTTTCTGAGTACTTGAGGTGCCGAAGTTACCAATTTGACTGTGAAGCTAAATTAGGCTGTAATGCCCTTGAGTATGTTTTCTCCAGATCAGGCAATAATCTCCATGATTATGGGCTCTGTTGTGTATTAATTGACCATGACTTGTTACGCATCCTAAACTGAAGATGCATAACCTATTTCAAGGTCAGTTATCTCCTAGCTAAATGTCTCAAACAGGTGAAAATTGATTAATTTCAGAGTCAAAGGCAGCTTTCCCTTTAAAATTTAACACTGCTCTTACATATTTTTATATAACATATCCAAAGCTTGTCTTCCTTAGATCTTTCTTAACACAGACATTTGTAGCAAAATTTTCAGCTTTATATAATTGATGAAGAAAGACAATAAATTATTAACTTTAGAACTATGACTAAATGACTTTGCAAACTGTTGTTTGCTGGGAATGTGCAATTTAAATTGTGCTCTGGTGAAGTTATTTGTGAAGCTGTGGAGTATTAGTTGTGGCGCCTGCATAGAGGAGAAGAAATTCTACAGTACAAGGGGAAAGGAAATTCGTAATACTTAAGAGGATTCAAATTAGTGGGCATTGGAAATCAAGCAAGCACTTCGCGTTGTAGTCTAGTGTTTTAATCCATGTTAAGGACCCAGAGGTTGTAGATTTTCCTGTGCTAAACTCACTGACTGGAGTACTCTGTAACAAAAGGGTAGACAGCTGGACGGACCCAAATTCATGTGTAGTGATTAGGAATCACAAAAAAAAACCAACCAAAAAAAGTGAATGGAAGAATAAGTAGAAGAATAAGGAGAATTTGCGTTGTTGAACTTCACTGCAGTAGATGAAGCCACTGAAGGCATTTTGAAATGGCCTCTAAGCTGGTGATTTTATAGCAGCAAATGTCTCATTTTTCCTATTTCAGTGAAGTATGTTATAGAAATTTTATTTTCCTATCATCATAGATTTTTTTTTATCAGATACTATACACTTCATATTCAAAATGTGCTGGATATGTACATCTATTTCTGTGTTATTAAAATGACCTGCATTTCCTGAAGCTTGCTCTCTGTATATCTCAGTGGTCTTTATTGAGGTGAATTAATGACCTAATAATTATTATCTGAGTCTTCAAAATGTAAAACTCAGAATAAAATATTAACTTGATAGTGACTGAAGTGGAAACAGGCAAGGATGCTGGCCTAAGAACTCAGTACTCCTGTCCTCAGCCACTCTTTTTAATACCACTCTGGGCAGTGACTTGAAGCATGTTTAGCATTTTGTCACTGGTTCTCAGCACTGACTCAGATGTTTCATAGCCATTTTAGTACTGTTGTATTGATTAGCACAAGAACAGGCACTGGAATCAAACTTGATATCAGGGATCATATAAATAATTATACATATTTTTTGGACCAGACAGGACCCAATAAGCTTAATTAAAATCATTATGAATAGGACATAAAATAGTGTACCAAAATTATTCTTTTTCTTCATTTAGAATCATAGAATGGTTTGGGTTGGAAGGGACCTTAAAGACCATCTAGTTCCAACCCCCCTGCCATGGGCAGGGACACCTTGCCCTAGACCAGGTTGCTCAAAGCCTCATCCAGCCTGGCCTTGAAGACAGCCAGGGATGGGGCATCTACAACATCTCTGGGCAACCTGTTCCAGTGCCTCATCACCCTCTCCATGAAGAACTTCTTCCTGATATCTAATCTAAACCTCCCCGCTTTCAATTTAAACCCGTTAGCCCTTGTCCTCTCCTTACATTTACAGAATGTTACTTTTGAATCTTAAATTATTGAAAGATTTTTCTGTTGTAGCTGAACTAGAGCAAATACTGCACTATGTCTTATACCTTGTGGGTACCATAGCACTTCTTTCTTAGAAGAAAAGGATGAATAAGAAACTGCTTCTACACTTTCGACATGAATAATACGTTACATGCTGAAAGCTTCATTTTTCCTAGTTTTCTTTGCTCATTTAGTATTTATTGTTTAAAAACTGTGCCTCATGCATTTTTCAGTCCTTTTGAAATAACAACACAAAAATCCCCACAACACAGGGTGCCAGCTGGGCACCTGTGTTTACTGACTGTGTTCAGGTACTCCAAGCCTTGCTGGTTTCTAAAATACAATCCGAAGTGAGCAGTACCAGGAAGCTAGGGGTGTATATAGAAATGTGCTGTCCAATTCCCAAGCAGTGCAGTCCTGATGCTGTGAATGTGTTTGCTTCCCGACATGTTTTATGTTGCCAGCATGAGTTTATCCAGATGCTAAATGAGACTGCAGTTGAGAATAAGGCTTTGAGGCAGAAAGTGGACAAAGTGGTGTTCTCTACTAGTATTCTAATATTTTCTCAAAAGAAAAAAACGGTAACAATATAAAGCTTCACAGATTTTTCTTCCATTCTATTGAGGATTTTGCAAGATGGGTAAAAATGTTCTTCATGATTGAAAAGAATAAAAATCCCAAAATGAAGAAATTCCTGGGAAGAACTATTTCGCTTAAATGATTCAGTAGTCTGCTCATTTCGAGGTATATTGCAACTGGGAGACAAACTGTATATTTTTAGAGAAGGAGGTAGGAGGTAAGCCTTGTTATTATATCGGGTATGTTCCTCATCCCTCAGTTCTAAAATTAAATCCCTGGCTGGAGTTTAAGCTGGATGCCTGAAGCTGGCTATAAAGACCAGAATTTCTTAGTCCTTCTGGTTGGAATTCATTTCACCCAATATTGGTATAATAGAGATGTCTGTATATTGACCTGACCACCTCTACCTTCTTTTATAATGAGTGTTGAGAAATAAGTGCTTTTAGGTCTGCCTTCTTTCAGATCTGTGCATCAGATGAGATGAATTGTGCCCTTAAAGTGACCATTTTTCTCTCTTCAGTGTGAGGCAACTAGCTTATATGTAATTCAGTGTAGTCATCTACATTTCATTATATGAATCCCACTCTGTAGTGTTTGTTGCATAATAAAAAAGGACCCCTCCCCAGAGTAAATTCAAAATCCAGTAGACTAGCTTAGAAAAGCTGCTCAGTCCAAGGTCATTGCTGCTTGATTTAACTTCTCATTCTATACACTGCCTGTCTCACCTAATGAATTATGTTTAGCTGTCCATTAGTCTTGCAGAATACACCACTCGTCTCTCTTTTCCCCTTTTACATTAAACATCACATTCATAGATGATAAAAATGTCCACAGAAAAATATAGCCATAGAAAAATGTTGCATTCATAATGGGGCCAGGTATTTTGAGCCTAAATTTTCACAGCAGGATTTCAAAATGGATGTGATTTCTTTTCATCGAAGAAGTCGGATAAATACTGCCATAGTACAGTTATTTGTGGTTAGGGGAACTTTTATCTCCCATCTCACTGAGTGTCATTTGTCTAGAAGCATGAGGAAGACTCTGTATAAGTGTGGCTCATCCAGGAAGATCCTACACATGGATGTTTAAAGAAGAGATTTAGTAGGCAGGTGACTTTCATACTGCAAATGAAAGACAGTTTTAAATCAATTCTGTTATAAAGCGAATGTGTGGCTTTTAAACCATCCAGCTCTATGATCTAATGCTTCTAGCTGCATGGAGAACAGAGACATTTGGCTCATTTTTCCCTTGGATGTGAGCTAACCAGCAGGCCAGATGGTTTCTTAGGGGAGTATGCTGAGAGAAACATCTTTCTTGTGTATTCTACAGCTTCTCAACAGGCACCTTAGAGCTTTTTGGGTAGGAGTCTCAGCTCCAGTGCCTTCTGCCATTTCGTCAGTAAATCCACTTCCTAGATAGAGGGATGGATGATTGCCTTACCACATCACTACTGTGAAGTTAAAATTGTTTTGGTAAGGAAATAACCGAGGATAACTTGAGAGCAAAGTGAGTCCAAAAGAAGGCTTGACTAAGATGTATTGGTAAGAAGGACACTGGAAGCCAAACTTACAGGAAAAAAATGAAACTCATAGGTGTGTCTGCTAAAAGTCAATGTTTTCAGACAGTTACTTTTTCCTGGAAGAAAGAGAAGCTGGATGTCTCCTGTTGTGACTGTAGGAATACACTGGGACATGTCGGAGATCAGTGAAATAACTTAGCAACTACCGCTGTTTCTACGGCGGATGATCAAGTAACAAGTGCAGGGGCTGTGGAGTGGCTGGGCAATGTACCCCTGTGACATCCTCCCTACTTTTTTGTCAGAGAGGTACTGCAGTAAGATCAATTCTCCAAATCCCACAGCAGTGTTTGCATTTCATGAGTTAGAGGATAATACATGATCAACAAGGTTGACTGCAGTGACAGGAAAGTAGATATTTCTGTTCCCAACTGAGTGTCTTTCTAACAGATGCAGAATCATATCATCTCCTGTGTTTTACCTACATACCCCCATGAATATTTTAATTCTTTACAGTCCAATATGACAACTCCAATGGGACCATTATTCCCACTCCATTCTTTCCTCCAGTCTGATAACTGGGTTATGTCCTTCAGAGAGGAGAAGTGTGATAGCAAAATGCATTCTGCTGAAGGCAGCTTTGGAAGAGATCTGTTTTCCTGTTTCCTGGGTAAAGGCAACCCTAGGCTGGTATAGAAAAGACAAAAACAGTTACCTTCCTTTGTACTCATCCACTTTGTGTAATCAGTGGCGTATGCTACTAATGCTGAGATCTTATTGCTGAATGAAAGGATTTTAGTATCTTAGATGGACTCTGAGCATGCCCAGCTGGGCATGTCTACTGCGACGTTTAAGGGAATGTAGGTGAAGAGATACTGTTTTAAAAACTCAAGATGGCAGCAGTTTAAGCATGTACACGATGAAGGGAAAGGAGTTCGGGGTGCTGGTGGATGAAAAGCTGAACATGAGCCGGCAGCGTGCGCTGGCAGCCCAGAAAGCCAACCGTATCCTGGGCTGTATCCAGAAAAGTGTGGCCAGCAGGTCGAGGGAGGTGATTCTGCCCCTGTACTCTGCTCTTGTGAGACCCCACCTGGAGTGCTGCGTCCAGCTGTGGAGCCCTCAACATCAGAAGGATATAGACTGGTTGGAGCGAGTCCAGAGGAGGCCATGAAGATGCTCAGAGGGCTGGAGCACCTCTGCTATGGGGACAGGCTGAGAGAGTTGGCCTTGTTCAGCCTGGAGAAGAGAAGGCTCCGGGGAGACCTTATTGCAGCCTTCCAGTACCTGAAGGGGCTACAAGGAAGCTGGGGGGGACTTTTTACAAGGCCCTGTAGTGACA
>NW_010232813.1:62486-82788 GCF_000690775.1 Eurypyga helias | reverse complement strand
TGAGCAACCTGGTCTAGTGGAAGGTGTCCCTGCCCATGGCAGGGGGGTTGGAACTGGATGATCTTTAAGGTCCCTTCCAACCCAAACGATTCTGTGATTCTAAAGGCTGTTTTGTGAACTGCTGACTCCTTCCATAATAGTTCTACAACATTGCTAATATAACGGTGATCAATGTACTTAGTAGGATTTTTCACTTTCTGTCTACTGGTTGTATTTCCTCCTCTATACTTATTTCTGTTTTATAGCAGAGAACATGATAAAGTAGGCCTACCCTTAGTTTCTCATGTATGGCAAGAGAATTCTTTCTATTTACAAACCCTAGGCTGAAAACAGAAAAAACTTCTTCTTCAGAACAATGTGTTTTTTGTTAAAAGCCAAATGGATCTTGCTCACAAGTAGTTAATACTAAGGCACCTTCCTGAACATCTCAATGTTAATCACATCTAGATGGTGAATATCAGTAACCAAATCTGACCCGTTTTTAGCCAAGGTGATTGGACCGCACGACTCCAGAGGCACTTGCAGCCTATGTGGTGATAGTCTGTAACCACTACAGAATATTTTGACAAAACTTCCAAATCACTTCCCTTTCCTGGATTTTTTTTTTTTTCATTGAACACATGCTTCCCATCCCTTTTTCATAAAGTAGCTCTTTAAACTTGGTAGATGATTGGTTTTATTTCCAAGGCAAATCGCTGGCAGCTGTTGCAGAGTGATTCATGGTGTCTACATTTAAACAGAGATGCCTAATCATTACAAAATGATCCATCTGGGTTTTTTATTCTACAGAGGGGACTTTCTGTGCTATGAAAAGACACAAAACATGTGACACAGGGATATTTTAGTATGAGAACATAGCAAGTGCTCTGTCTCATAGCTTTCTGGATTCTTGATCTTCCCCTAAACCTGAAAAAGCGGCATATAAAGCTTACTTATGGAAACTGTAATTTGCTGACACAACTGTCCTGTTCTTTATTTAGGGTAAGATTGTGCCTGTTGGCATAGCCTTGAGCAAGAGGTGGTGTGTGAACTGCATCATTGTAATGCCAGCCTGGGGAAGTATGGTGACTCAGATATTCCTCTGAATCACATTTTCTCTTCTGCTTTTTCCTTGCTCTGAGGGAATAGTAATTTACTTCTGGAAATTAGTATCTTTCTGCAGTGGTGCAGCTGTTCTAGCCAAAAAGTCTGGAAAAATACTTCAATCTCCACCCATTCCTTCCTATGTTCCTTCTGCTCACCTGTTTCAAAGGTAAATAGTCAGATTTATTACTGCACACTCAGGCTTAAAATCTGGGTAGTTGTGCAGGGCTCTAATTGCAGGGTTCTTCCATTCTCTCTTGTGTGGGTGCATACTTACAGAGAAGACTCCAGATGTGATATGGCAGGCTAGAGAAAATAAGTACCATTTTATTTTGGCTCAGTCATTCAAGTACAACAAGACTGATAATCTGCAGATTTTGTGTCAATTCACGACTCTTTGTTATCAACCAGTTTATAGTTTTGTACAGCAAACAGATTCAGTCCTGATGCAGTCTGAAACAGAATTTGTCAACTGCTAGAACTGTGTCCCCTCCATGACTCTTGCTGGTTTGAGTGGAAGTTTCTTGACATTTTACTTGGTGACATTAACACATGGAGGTTTATTCTGCCATTTCTACACATGACTAACGTGTCATTTGTGGAGCTGAATGGCCATCTTGGAACTTACAGAATTGTAGGGAGGATGGCAGGATGACTGAATACAGGTTTTCAGTAGCAATTATGCTATAGGAGAACTAAAACCTAATTTTTTCATATTTACCACATCTATGCCAAACTTCTTGATCTCAGGTCTAAATATTATATACTGTTGCATCTGAGTTATTTCTGATTTGGTGCTGCAGTATCCATCTCTTTGCCATGTAGGAGAGTGTTGATGAATAAAACACACGCTCACACATGTCACTTTAAATTCTGATTTACTTAACACCAGTATATAGTAACAGATAACACTTCATCTGTGACTTCTGAATTGCAGAAGAAAAATGTGAAGAGCAAACCAAAAAGCACTACTTTTCCTTTGCTGAAGAGGTGCAGGGCATTAATCAGCTGCAGCATCCTTAACCAGGGAAGATACTGAGGGAGCAATGCTCTCCCTGTTTTTCCTTTGTGCTCCTTTGTATAGGGGCTGTGATCTTGTATACCTTCTTGTTTTCTCCTTTTATTATATGTAGCCAGTTTTATGTGTTTGGTGTATGGTTTTAGTTTCTTTATCGCGTTCTGAAGGCAATTCCGCAGAGCACTCCAAGTTGCACTCCTGTAGTGGCCAGGAACTGACCATTTGCAGTATGTGCTTCCTCCCCTGGGGTCTCAGTGTTACACTGAGCCTGTTCTCTCGAGACACCTATTACCCTGTGCTTTTACTCTCAAGGACCCCTTCTAGAACGCAGACTTTTTCTATAACCACGCTGAGCAGTTGCTCTAAAAAATTCTGTAAGGCGGCTGTTGGCCACAGCTGGTGGTGTCGTTGCCAAGATCCAACTTGTAGTCCTGTCGTAACGGGGTTCTGCCACGTGCGCACACACCTCAGTCTAGACGTCTTTGTTTTATCTTACGGTGAATAGTGATCATTAACGTTTTTACGTTTTGTGCTGGTGAGGAAGCATAATGTTTGTTTTACTACCTAAGAGGAGGAAGCACAGAAACATTTAGAATAAGCCTTTTGTTAAGAGCTACAGGAGGCCTGGAGGGATAAAACAGCCTCCACAATACAAATGCCCTGCTTAGTGTCTCCAGTACATATAAACGTTGATAACCATTCAAAGGATAAACAGAACGCTACAATAAATTGTGATGTACTTTCTACTTTGCCAAATAGACCTGATCCAAACATTGTTTCAGCGGTGCTGCATTTTTCTACTTAGCTGTGTTGTGCCTCTTTTTTTCAGTTTGAGGTCATTACCCTAATGGGGAATCAGAAAGAACAGAGAATGTTCTGTATTGTATTGAGTTGTTATGGAAATCTGTGTGCTGATTACAGATCTTTTTATAGAATATGCCATGGTGCAGTTACCCATAAAAGGTTTGCATGGTGGTAGGACCTCAGACTTGCTTTCTATTAAACCACTTTAAATGTGCTGGGCTTCGTGTTTGGCATTTCTTTTTTTTTGTGGGTTTGGTGTTGGTTTTTTTTGTTTGGTGTTTTGTTTATTTTGTTTTCCATTTATACTTGCTCTAGTTTATAGGTTTCTTAAAGGGAGCTACTTTTTAAGGTATGATAATTTTTGAAGGGATTTACCAACTCAGGAAGCCAAATGATCGACACCCTCTGTCAAGGCATCGCCTACTAACACAACCAAGAAATAGGTGCATCCTTTTTCTGAAATGCCGTTGGTATCACTGTTTACTCTGTGATCAATGTTAACATCTCGATTTCTATCAGCTAGTTCTTGCCTAGCTGTATATTCACTTTTTTAAATTAGTGCACAATTGCTCCTTTCTAATATCAGTATTTTGCCTGGTCTCTGTTGAATTCTATTTTCTGAATTGTGAACACAATGAACTCTGTCAAGATCATTTTGAATTGGGATGTTGTTTGGCAAAATGTTTTTTATCCCTAGAGTGGTATGAATGCTGTTCCTCTGCAGTTATGTAAATAATTGTTGAAAATGTACTATAGTCCCAGATCTGGATCTGCACCAAAGATGTCCTCCACATTTGGTGCTTCCAACTTTGATGACTGACAGTTGATAATATCAGGGATGTTTTGGTGTTTGTGTTTTGGTTCCACACACACCCCACACACACACACACACCCCAGTTGTGTTTCTCTGTAGGAGTGTTTATATTCAGCTTATAATTAACAAGATTGTTTATTAAAATTTGCAGCAGTATCACCAACTGTATTAAAGTCATTTTTACATTTGCTGATCAGCAGGCAATCGCATTAGCTTTACTATGCTTGGCAAATTCTTACTGGCTGTTTATAGATTGTGTTATATTATTTTTATACTTCAGGGTTTTTTGATAGCTTATTTTGCGATATTTTGACTTTCAAAGCAAGATTAATGAGTTTCTAATTTCCTCGGTCTTTCTTTCTCTCAGTAGATAGAGATGTTGTGTTTGCTATTCTGCTATTTCCTCCTTGTGTTCTTGAAGGTGATCTCTTTGTTGAGACTGCTTTGGCTAGTTAGAAAAGTTCTCTATAGTGATTTATTCTCTGAAGCCTGATATGTCTGTATTTTCTAAATATTCTTTATCTTCTTTTCTTTTGCTGGTCTGCTGTTTTAAAATGAATTTTGCTTGATAGGGGATTATAATTTTTCTACATATGAAAACTGAAGCAAAGTGTTGAATGCTTTAGCCATCTACGTGTATCATCCATATTTTTGTATTCTGTCCAATTAAATAATAGCCTCTTCCTTTCTTTTGTCTTCCCATGACTGCTTAATGTATTTATAGACTTTTTCCTCATTGCCTTTTATGTCTCTAGCTAATTGAAATGCATTTTGCACCCCAGCCTTTTGATTTTTATCCATATGGGGCACGTGAACTATCCATTACACTTATCATTAATCATTTGCTCTTGTTTCTGGTTTTATAATGATTCTTCTTCTATTTTCAGGTTATTAAAAAAAATACTGATGCAGTTAGAATGGTCTCTTCATATTTTTTCCTACCTGCACTTCAAAAGGGATTTGCTTTTGTGTATTCATTATAGTTTCTCTCAGTAGGTAGTGGCTCTCATGTGCTCACTTATCCTTTAGATTATCTTCTTGTGAGATCTTACTGTGTTTTTCTTTCTTTTAATCTCTTTTTTTTAACTCAGAACAAGGACTTAAAATCTTTTTTTTTATATATATAGTAAACTTAATGATTTCATGAGGACCCCATTCTAGCTCTGCATTGCTAGTTGATTCCCATGTTAGTGAAAACAAAACGTAAAATAGCTCCTCCCCAGTAGCTTTTTTCACCTCCTGAAGTGTACTGAACTTTTGCATTAAAGATTTGATTAATTATGTAATAAATAGTCCCACAAACCCCTACGTACTCCTTGCTGATGACTGTCTTCTTTTGCTAGATCCACCCAGAGGCGTTCAATTGGTTATTAGTTCTTCCTGAATTTTCTAGGTGGTTTAGATACACAGTTCAACACCTCCTAGCCTGTGCTTGTTAAAAAGCAATTTCTTTCACTGTGTCCCTGTGATATCTGTGATGTGTATAGATGCTTTTATGTTTTCTTTACTAATATCTGCTATTTACCAGAAGATACAGATAAAATTCCTTTCTTTTAACTCTAACTTCTTTTAGCCTTACTGCAATGTCTAATTTCTAGATTAGTATTTTATGAGTAAATCTGTGTTTTGTAAGTACCTGAGGGCTTCCTGCAATCACTTACTTTTACTCTACTGTAATAACATGTCACTCAACTGCCTCCAATTCCAATTCATACCTCTTTTTGCTTTCTGTCAGGTCCTACCAGTCATCTCCATTGTCTTAGGGAGATTCTTGAGATTCAGCTTCCCTTGGTACTGAGGTGGTTTTCTCTCAATTGCTGGATTTTACCACGGCAATGTGCTGTTGTTCCTAGAGTTTAGGCTTAATATGCATGCACAATCATTTTGTCTGTCTTTATATCTTCCTCTCAAAAGGTTAAGGTATGTGTGTAGATGGCTAATGCTGTTGCGCACCTGACAAGATAAGGAGATGAGGAACGTCAGGATGTTACAGATAGCCAAATAGGATTAATGTACATGTAGATGCCTCATGCTGTGCCATGCATAAGATGGCCACTGAGAGAGAGCGGGGACACTATAGGTAGTGGAAGGGAACCAGTACCTGCAGAGAACTGAGGACCAAGGCAGGAAGAACCAGGGCAACTCTATCGCCAAATAGGGGTATAAAGTCAGCAAAACCAGAGCCAGTGAGGAAAGAGAAAATAGATTGGGCTGATTGTCTGGGAGGGATGAGGGTGGCTGTGGTGCGTTGAACATGGCTGGAAGCCAGATGCCCACCAAGCCACTGAATCACTGCCCTCCTCAGCTGGGCAGGGGAGAGAAAATATGATGAAAGGCTCATGGGTCTAGATAAGGGCAATGAGAGATCACTCAGCAACTACTGTCACAGGCAAAACAGACTCAGCTTGGGGGCGGGGGGGACACACACTCAAACACAACAGAGTGAAAAGTGAACTAAAACCAAATCATAAAACACCTTGCCCCCACCCCTCCCTTCTTTCCAGGCTGAAATTCACTTCCAATTTTTTCTATCTCCACCCCCTGAGTGGCACAGCGGGACGGGGAATGGGTGCTGTGGTCAGTTCATCACATGTCTCTGCTGCTCTGAGGGAGGACTCCTCACACTCTGCCCCGGGTCCAGTGTGGGGTCCCTCCCACAGGACACAGTCCTCCACCAACTTCTATGATATGACTCTATGGGCTGCAGTTCTTCATGAATTGCTTCAGTGTGGATCTCTCTGACAGGATGCTGTCCTTCAGGAACAGCCTGCTCCAGCCTGGATCCCCCTGGGGTCACAAGTCCTGCCAGCAAACCTGCTCCAGCCTGGGCTCCTCTCTCCACGGGGCCACAGCTCCTGCCAGGAGCCTGCTACAGCATGGGCTGCTCTTGGGGTCACAGCCTCCTTCAGGCATCCCCTGCTCCAGCGTGGGGTCCTCTCTGGGCTGCAGGTGGGTCTCTGCTCCCCGTGACCCTCCATGGCTGCAGGGCACAGCCGGCCTCACCATGG
Organism: Eurypyga helias; assembly: GCF_000690775.1. NCBI lineage: Eukaryota > Metazoa > Chordata > Aves > Eurypygiformes > Eurypygidae > Eurypyga > Eurypyga helias. The sequence goes on along the minus strand of NW_010232813.1, from coordinate 76,061 downwards.
TCTGCACCACAGGCTGATGGGGAACCTCTGCCCTGGGCCTGGAGCTCCTCCTCCTCCCCTTCCTTTTCCACTGACCTTGGTGTCGTCAGAGCTGACATATAGGGAAAAGGGTAATGGAAGGAAACTGGAATTGTTACGTGGGGGACTAAATGCACAGGGAGAACCTATAATACAGTAATAGGTATGTAAGGAGTCAGGACATAATTGGAAACAAAAAACAAAACTGAAATGCTTTTGTAGCCCTGGCTTATGGAACAATGTGTTTCAAATCCCCATGGATTTCCTCCGACACGTTTTTGGGTGAAGAGGAATTATTTATTTTAGCTTCCTTTTTCTGCAGTGAATCATCCTAATCTTTCAGGAGAGTAATCATCACAAACTTTAGACTTTAACTGTGATAAAAATACCAATTTTTTTTTTTCTTGCTTTTCTTTCAAACTTTATCTGCAAATTATTTCTATTGTTCTGACTCGGCACTGATAAAATATCACTCTTATTCTCACAGAACTAACATCATCTGCAAATTATCTCCTTTGTTCTGATGTCTTTTCCATATAATGTTCGCTGACTTCACTTATGACAAGCAATCTTTGTGTCATTCATTTGGGTAAAGAATGTAGTATGTGTATATCACAGCCCTAGAGCTGTTATTGTGCAGATACCAGATGAAATTGTCTACTGTTCTCTAGTGTGCTGTGTTCACGAAACTAAAAACAATTAGCCAAATAAAATTTTCTTGTCTAATCAAATGTATGCGACTTAAAATTGAAATCACCTTATAAATGTAGATAATTTAGGAAAAATCCTGCACTTTCTAGTCATGGAAAATTCAGTTTATTTCCATGATTACTTGCTGCTGTAAGAAGAAGTATTTTAGTGACCTCATCTAAACCAGACAAATAAAGGAGGTAGGAGCCGGTGGCTTTGATTCGCGAGGTTTTGACACTGCCGTGGTTATGAATTCATTGCCGTGGTTATGAATGATAGATACCCTTTTGCCCTGCTGTCTTACCTGCTGGCCTTGGTACCTCACCATCTGCACGTGTTCTACCTCATGACCTCAGGTGCTGCAAAAGCCTATCTGTTTTGGGTTTATGTGTCCGTCAGTTTAGAAAGCCTAGAATTAGAAGACTGAAAAAGTCCAAAGCCTAAATGTATCATCCAAGCAAAGTAGGGGACATCAATCTGACTTCAAAACACTTTCTTTTAGCTCTTAAAGTAGAGAAAAATACATTCAGTATCCCTTTTCATACACCACTGTAGTTGCTTTTCTCCTAACCCTTTAAAGACTTCTTTATCTGTTTGTCTGTAAACAAGAATCAGCACAGTTAAATCACTATTATTGTTCTGAGAAGCTGTAGGCATTCAAGTAATTCTTGTTTTCTTTGCAATCTGATAGAGAAAATTCTGCTGTCACGGGTAAGAATTGCTGAAATTTATTAGTGAAGTAGGAAAACAAAAGACAAATTATCTTAAACATTAGAAAAGCAACTGTGTTTAAGTGTATACAGTAACCATTTTTTACTTTTTCTTTGCGATCTCAGAGTGCGTTACATTTGAGCACAATAGCTCCACATTCTGTTGCTTTTTCAATGTACGGTTTTGATGTCTTTACAGATGCAGTTTCTCCCATTTATAATATCATTTCATTTTTGCCTGGTAACTTCCTATGATATATGGTAAAAGCTATGAGAAAAATTAGTGTTAAATTGTGAATAAAGTATCTAAATATTCATGTTAGCCTTTATGTGGAAAGGTTAATACGTATTTGCATGGAACACTTGTACCATAAACATGATGTTACATACCTTTGTAAACTATATATGCAAATAAAACCCCTTGCCTTGAAATTCTAATGTATTGATTAAACTTATTAGGACTCTTCTTTTAAAATATTCCTTTGTCTTTATAACTGAAATTTCTAAGATCTGACTTAAAATTATCTAAGCTAGCTTTTGCTGTGACAAAAATCTCAAATTTAAGTGTGGTTTGTGAGACATATGCCGGGATCCTCTGAGGAATGTTCACTTCCCGGTAACATGAAGTGCCATTTGCTCTCTCCGTGGGAATTGCCAGATATTGAATGTCAAGCCCATAACTGGTTCATTTGTACGTTTTGGACCTTCGGGTAGTGTCATGTGGGGGAGGAATGAAAGAGAAGGCAGAGAAATGCACTTGCAGGAAGGAAAACACTTTTCTATAGAGACACCGGTATATCTTTAATTGCAGCTGTTAAAAGCACTTGTGTGGCACGGTTAGTTTGGGATGACGCCTTGCATCTAAGACAGCCGGTTATACCGCATCCTCTGCAAGCTGAGAGAGGCAGTGGTGGCTGCTGTCACAGCCTTTGCAGTCTTTGTGCCCTCTGTGCTTGGGTGACCCGATTGCTTTGTGTAGCTCCTTACCACTATCGTTTTGTGTGTGTGCGTCGCACGCGCCAGGCAGCATCGCTTTGCCTTGCCTGTGCCATCACCTGTAGGCATATCAGCAACTACCTTCTCGATCCAGATAGCACGAGAGCAGTGAAGGCAAGATCGTAACGTGTATGCTTTACTTCAGGTGAGGGGAAAGAGAGTAGGTTAACTTAAAGCTGGAATATTTTAAATCGATAGATGTTTTGTCCAGTATCACTCTGGTAACTGGCAGGAATCTGAGGTAGGTATTATGAAATTTAAATGATAGCACCTATCATTTTTCCTACAAGCCTAATATACTTTATGACCTTTTTGTCTGCCATTTTAACAAAACTTGAATATCATGATTCCTGTCTTATAAATGCCTCCTTTATTCCTCAGCCACTGCAATCTAATATATTAATGTGGTCTCAGTTGATTTGTAACAGTATTGTTTTAGCTTTATAATGACCGATTAAACAAATTTAATAAGATTATTCTCTTAGAAGAGGTGTGATATTCCAGCAAATAGGATTGTGGAGCTAATTTTCTGGAGCCCACTCCCCTCAGTCACCTTACCTAAGGCATATGCTGCTAGCCAGCATATCAGCTTCCTTCATGGCCCTTCAGAAAAGCAAAAATTACACAAAAGGCAGGTAGAGAGATACCTAGTCTGTACCCAAGGAGCAAGAAGCCTTTCTATAACTTTCATAATGACCATTAATATAATTATTAATCATTATTATTTCCTTTCCCTGGGAAGAAAGCTTTCTTTTTTTCTTATGCCTCTGGCTGTGTTATTCATCTAATTTAGTCCATGAAATCAGAAATAAATGACCACCACTGATACCAAGAAGCTAAAGGGAAGAATTTTGCTTTCCACTATTCCCCTGAAGACATTGTCATGATCTAACTCATGTATACACTTTCAGTGAAATATCAGTTACTGCAAGTTGCGGGTGTTTTAAATTCTCTATAAAATGTATGTTAGGGCATTCTGACTCATACCCAGATGACTATAACATTTATATCCCACAATGGCCACTTGTTCACCTTCAGAAAAATCAGTCCTTTGACTAACTACTTGTTTAACAGTTATGTCAACATAAAAAAATCACAGAATGATTTGGGTTGTAAAGGGACCTTAAAGACCATCTAGTTCCAACCCCCCTGCCATGGGCAGGGACACCTTCCACTAGACCAGGTTGCTCAAAGCCTCATCCAGCCTGGCCTTGAACACTTCCAGGGATGGGGCATCCACAGCTTCTCTGGGCAACCTGTTCCAGTGCCTCACCACCCTCTCTGTGAAGAACTTCTTCCTGATATCTAACCTAAACCTCCCCACATTCAATTTAAACCCATTACCCCTTGTCCTGTCACTACAGGCCCTTGTAAAAAGTCCCCCCCCAGCTTCCTTGTAGCCCCTTCAGGTACTGGAAGGCTGCAATAAGGTCTCCCCGGAGCCTTCTCTTCTCCAGGCTGAACAAGCCCAACTCTCTCAGCCTTTCATCACAGGAGAGGTGCTCCAGCCCTCTGAGCATCACTTGATGGTACCCACTGGAGATAAAACAGTGGAAGCACCTACAAGAACCTTTGAGCACAAGGCAGTATTTTATGATTAGATTTTAAATGCACCAGAGTTTTGTAAAACATATCTAACTCTTTCAAGCATGGTGCTTTTTTGTCCAACTTCATAAAGAAAGAAAAATGCAGCTGCTTTTTGGCGGAACCTCAATATTAAGCCAGTTTGTCTGGCTGCTGGGCTGGTAGGAGAAGAGTGACAGCTTTGAATGACTACCAGAAAAGTAGCCAACACTGATTACCTAGACTAAGGGCCAAAGGGAGAAATATAATAGATTGCGGCAGCCTTTTGCAGTTTATTTTTTTTATTAAAGCAGCACACGTCTGTTTCCTGCTCACCCTCATTTCCTACCTGAGAAAATTCTTTACAAAAATAACATAACAAGGCCACAACAGAAACAGTAATGAAAATATTAATAGCATTTGATATGGCAGGGGGTTTGGACTAGGTGATCTCCAGAGGTCCCTTCCAACCCTGACTATTCTGTTATTCTGTGATTTAGGAGCCTTCTTGTTGGATGATAAAAACATGAATTTGCCTAAATAATATGTAACCTATTGCAGTTTTCAACATGCCTGTGAAAGACACCTTTGCTAAAAGCTGATTTCTCTGAAGAAGAGCTATGTTGTTTATTACGTTGACTGGGTAAAGAGTTTCCTGCAAGATGAAAAATGGGCAGATTTTGAATTTTTTTTTTTTTTAACATTACATAATGAAAAGGAATAATTTCTGTATCAGGTTGGATCAGCCATGTTTCAGGGGTTTGCTTGTTGGAATGCTTTTCTTTGTGATAGACACTGGTCCAGATTGAATGCCTTTTAGAGTCCTTCCTTGCAGCCATGTTCTTTTTATGGAACAGGTTTCCTGGACTGGGCTTTTTCCCAGAACATACATGGTCATAAGTTTTCATAGGACCTATATAGCATCACAGAAGTGGCTAGTAGTCTTATTTGTTGGGGAGAGAGGAGTCTTGAGAAACAGGAGCAGGAAAACTGACTTTCACCAAACTAAAACAGTACAAAGAACATTGGCTTTCTCTCTGATTAACATTTCAGCTTAGTCCAAGTTCGGTGTAATTTCATATACAAAATGGGTTACTGTTTTAGTTTTGCTCCAGTTGTAGATAAAAGCAGTTGAACTTTACCATTGGTTAGAAATTCTTATTTGTGTTAACTAACCTATCTTATAAGTCATGCTAAGTACATAAGGTATCAATGAATTAGAATGCTACTTGAAAACCAGTTTTAATTTGTACAAATAAATATGTAATTCTCAAAGAAAAATGGCAATGTAATTTTATGCAAGTATATGAACTTAGAAGCATCCTGGGGGTGAAATATGTCTCAGAAGCAGTTTCATTCCCATTGCTCCAGTGAAGTACTAATCAGATGACTGACAGTAACAGAAGCAAAGTACCACTTTACTCAGTACAGGTAAATTTATGGTTGTATTGTTATACAAAGATAAGACTGCATGTTTCCCACCTACTGGGTAGAAAAGAGGAAGCAGATAAAGGAACAAGAAAGAAATAGTTGGCATACAAAAATGTACAGTAAAGGTCTTATTCTTTCTTGTACATGTGGGCTGAAAGTACTCCAAAGGACAGTCAAGCTCTAGGGAAATGTTCTGAAGAACAGTAATTTAGAGATTCTCTGTTCTGGTAAAAAATAATTTACTGTGATTTTTCAATATTGATTAAAAAAATACTTTAAGATCACTAAATGTCTGCAAACTTAAAAGATGCAGTCAAAGAAAACCTTTTAAATATGTGTTCCATTCTTCAATCATACTGTAATACCTGGTATATATAAATCATTACATTAACATTCTTCTGAATATAGTGGCTCCGATGATTCATAGTGATTTACTAGTTTAAAGTTAGGTTTATGCTGAACACTCCAATGCCACATTGTATTTGGAAATCAAGATAGTTCTTTGATTAATGCTGTAACTAATGAAAGTATCTTATAGGTTCATGACCTATGTTCATGTCTTACAGTAGCCTAGTCCTCTCTCCTCCTGTTCCTTATAAATAACCTTCCTCCCACCCCAAGTAATATCTTCATTTCCTCTGTAACATCTGCTGAGCCTCCCTATTCACAGTATGCTTGGCTCTCTCCCATGTCCCCTAAATCCCAGCTGCTGGGGAAGGAGCAGCTTGTCTAATAGCTGATTTCGACATAATACTTGGGCTGATTGGGAGACTGATAGTTGTTGAGCTTGTAGGCTGCCTTTCCAATGGAGGTCTTAATTTGGGTTTCTGTTTCCTTTACCCAGATGCCAGTTTTCCTGGATCTTTTAGCAACTTGGCTTCTAGGTGTCAAGCTCCTTGTTGAAATGCAGGACAGTGGGAGAAGGTGGGGGGAATAGTGGGTAGGAGAGTCAGAGAACTGTCAAATATCCAGGCAGTTCGGTCACATATATTTAATCTCCTTATCAGAGCAAAATTTAAACGAAAATAAAGTGGGAGCAAGGGAGCTGCTTGTATGTGTGTGTCCATGTCGACAAATAGACTCCAGGTTAATGACACCAACACTACTATAGAGCCTCCCTGGTATTTCTGAATTTACTCTAAAGCAACACCGTTCTTCCCAGCCCAAATGGAACTTCCTACCATGTAGCCCTCTCCAATCCAACAAATGAATCCTGTTACACGTGCCCCACAGTCACATATCTCCTCTCTCACAGTGTCCTTACTCCCTGCTCCTAGCCTTGGTCCAAGTTCCTACCCCTGACTCCCAGTTCAACACAGGATCCCAACCCTTTCCACCTCCCTTTTTCCAGTGGGACGCTCCGGAGCACAGCGCCCCATACCAATCTGCCTCTTCCCCCAGCCAGGTTCAGGTACTGCACTTTACACTGGTATGTCTGAGCTACCCTTACGTTCTGCATTTGCTCCCAGTGTTCACCTGGACCGACTTGTTGGCTGCTATGACAGCTAAGCATGACCCTTTCCTTGGTCTCCTTGCTTGCTAACGTAGATATCAATGTCTTAAGTGTCTCTTGCCAGCATAGAGACCTGTTCACAGAGCAGAAATCTGTGCTGGAATAGAAGTGAGCACTTGAGTTTATAGGGCTACTGTGGTGATCAAGAAAGAGGAGTACTTACTTGACAAAAGAAAATATAATGGGTTGACAAGTTATACACAGCAAGGGGAAGGCCAAGAAGGGATAGGATTGCTCTCTATAAATATATTGAGGAGGTAAACAGCAAGAATAAAAAAGAGCAATATAGTCTAAATTATACTGCAGCATAAGAAGAAACTGGCCATGAATAAATGTGGATTGCAATTTAGTAGGATGGTTTTAACCATCCAACACTTGAGACTCTGAATCAGCATTGTAAGAGCAGTGGAAACAAAAAAACCTACCCCAGTTTGGGTGGAATTTTTCACGTCATAAATGTAAATGGGAGAGTCTCAGTCTCAATAGGACTTGAAGGCTGGTACTCGGGGAGTACCAGTAGCACACGACATTTTCATCTGCAGTGCACTGCCTGGCCACACACTCGCATGCCTGCCAGAGCCAGGTGGAGTAGTCTAGATGGTTCTTAATAAACACCTTGAACACTAATAATATCACTTTACTTTGTGGTGTATCTATCTATTAATGTATCCTGCTATCATCTTTGCTGCCCTTTTTCCAGCAGCTGTGAAATGATTTGATGGTTTTAATTATTTTTCATAATAACCCCCAAATTCCTCTCTTGATTAGCTTGCTAGATGAGATTTCCATTTAGTACGTATTCTCTAACTTAGTGTTTGGTTTCCCTGCTAATTATCTCACATTTTTTCTGTGTTAAGCTGCATTTGCCATCTGCTCATCCAGGCACCAAAAAATAATGGAAAACCTTTTGAATTCGATTGCATTCCCTTAATTACTGGCTCTGTCTCCAGTTGTGTTATTACCCACAGATTGGAAGATCTTGGGCCAAATAATTGAGAAAAAACAGTGAGATTCCTTTGATTTTGGCTGAGCCATGGTGACACATATAGAGATCCTGATCTTTCACTTCCTACTGTTGTATATTTTAAGTTCCCTGTCTTGCAAAAAAAATAAAAATGTCTGAGTCACGCTTCTCTCAATTTTCATATACAGTATTGATGCTGTGTTTCCCACACTTAGACCAACCTCCTGCTGTGAATGAGTATTTCATTTAGCTATACGCTAAGCATACTATCTCCAGGGAATTCATATGAAGTTAGTAGTACTTCGTAAGAGCTTCAGCGTTTCAGTAAACTTGAACGGAGCGTTCATTTGTGGCTATGCATATGTGAACTTCTGCAGATGTTTTGCAATGCCAGTGCTTACAGAATTTAAAAAAAAAAAAACAAAAACACAACACAAAAACCAACAACACAACCAGAAAACACCATTAAGTTCTCATATGTGTATTTTCTTCTTTCTCTGGATCTGCTGATATTTTTTTCAGCTTCTCAGTGTTTCTGTATACCGTTTCAATGTAATTATTTTAAGCTTTGCGCTTTGATTCTGTGCTTTTTACTTCCTGGTACTTGTTACCTTACTTGATGAAAAATATGTTCATTTTGTGAGTTGGTCTCTTCAGTCCCAGGTTCTTGTTACCGAGCTCTTTCTTACAAAGCCTATTCTTATCCTTTGTTCCTGTCTGTATATTTGCAGATCTTTTGCTAGAGTCTATGTAGGAAAATCCCTTTCTTTCATGATAGGCTCGTATTTCCACATCAGCTGAACTGGATTTTGGAGCTATTGCAGTGAGGAGGTCTACCATGCAAACTGTACAGAACCATTTCTTTCCACTGTGGAAAAACATTTCACATGAGCATAACCCTTGTAAGTTGGTAGTTTGAACTGTGTGAATAAAATGTCGTGGCGAGGACATGAAGTTATAGGGAACACAGGTTTATTGCAACATTTGATCTTGTGCATCAGCAATAATAATACTCTTTTCAAAGGTCTTTTTAAAAGCAGAGTTAGGGCTTCTAGTTAGCTGGACAAGAAAGTCAAAAAACTGCTTAAAAACCACCTGGGTTTCCTCAGGGCTAACAGTTCTTTTGTAATCCTAATTATTGTTTCAACAGGAAGATGCCATTGATCTCAATCTTTCTGTTTACCATTCAACTGATATTTCTTTTTGTTAATTATAAGCACCACATTCAATGCCTGTAACGTGAGACAATGCTAATTCGGGGATTTACCTGAAGTTTTGTTTGAGAGAATATTTATTTTCCCCTCTCAAATGCAATTTAACTCTTAAACATGAATACTTCTTTTTTCCAATTTTCTTTATTTATGCTGAAACCTATTATTGTATTAGCATGGTCAGAATATGTATATTGTGATCTCCCTTAATGGATAGAAAATAAGGTAAAGAGGGGGGAATAGATATTCTTAAATTTCCTTTATTTTTGCGGTATGAGCACTTAAGGATCTCCTTATCTGGGCCAATTTCAAAGGCTACATATTTCAGAAAATGCATAAAAAGTACCATTGTGGTTTAGGCCCAGCCAGCAACAAAGTACCACGTGGCTGCTCGCTCACTCCTCCCCCAGTGGGATGTGGAAGAGAAAATATTAGGAAAGGCTCATGGCCCGAGGCAAAGACAGGGAGGGTCACTCACTCATTATGGTCACTGGCAAAACAGACTCGACTTGGGGAAGAAAAGTCCATTGAATTTGTTGCCAATCAAGTCAGAGTAGGGCAATGAGAACTAAACCCACATCTTGAAAACACCTTCCCCCCACTCCTCCCTTCTTTGCCGGCTCAGCTTTGCTCTTGAATTCTCTACTTCATCTCGTCATGGTCAGTCCATCACATGTTGTCTCTGCCACTCCATCCTCCTCAGGGGGAGGACTCCTTGCACTCTGCTCCAGCGTGGATTCCCTCCCACGGGAGAGTGTTCTCCCCCAGCATCTCCAACGTGAGTCCTTCCCACAGGACTCAGTTTTCTTCTCTAACTGCTCCAGTGTGGGTCCTTTCCACGGGTCTGTGGTCCTTCAGGAGCAGCCTGATCCAGCATGGGCTTCCCATGGAGTCATGGGCTCTTTGGGCACATCCCCCCTGCTCTGGTGTGGGGGGGATGCAGGGGGTCTCTGCTCCCCCATGACCCTCCATGGCTGCAGGGCACAGCCTGCCCTCTCACCACAGGTTGCGGGGGAACCTCTGCTCCGGTCACCTCCTCCCCGCCTTCCTGCATTGACCTTGGTGTTTGTTTGGTTGTCTCTCTCCTTCAACTCCTCTCTTTGCTCTTTCTGCTTCCGATGATGCTTCTCTTATTTTGTTTTCCCCTCTTAAATATGTCAGTCAGAGGTGTTGACTGGCTGGGCTGTGGCCAGAGGTGGGTCTGACTTGGAGCCGGGGAGCTTCTAGCAGCAGCCGCCCCTGTGGTCCTTCTCCCGCTACCAAAAAAGCCCCACCGCACAAACCCAACAAAAGTACTTAGTTCTGCTGAAAGTACTGTTAATATTTAGCTGTTTACTTTTATAGGTTTTGCATCCCACGTAATTATGTGAAAACATGTAATTTCACATCAAAACTTTACCGTCACGAAAAACAATTCAATTAATTAATTATTTTAATTCTATGGGACCAGACGAAACTAAAATTACAACCCTAGAGAAAATCTTATCTGCCTTCAGAATATAGAAAGGTGAGAAATACGTGCAGAAATGTTTTATGAATATTCTCAAAGCATTCATATTTCTCCAGGTAGTTTAGATGTTACATGAGTTTTTGTTGGATTGTTATTGACATCATAAAACTGGACTAGACAACTTATACAGTAAAACTTCCTGTAAGCCAAAACAGACTCATGCTACTACTAGGACATCATAAAATTAGTTCACGAAGACTGAAGGGTTATTAAAACAGCCTTAAGTATTAATGAAGAAATATATAGAGTGGGAGTTCAGTCTCCATCTTAGCCAACGTTATGCTTTACTGTTTTTCAACCACATCTGAGGTGTGATTAGTTTTTGAAGTCAAACGGTACTTGCCTAATTAGATCATTGAATAACTGAAATATTTTAAATAGAAATACTTAAATATTAGTACTGAAAAATAGCTATGGTAAATAATGTTGGTTTTGTGGAGTTTAAGTATTAAATCTGACAGACAGCTAATTTCATACCTGTGTATGTCTGTTTTATGTTGATTAGTAATTCAGTGGTGTTTCTGTGATTAAGAGAATTTAGCATTATAAACTAGTTGTTTATGACATTTATTTATGAGTAACATAAGTGTAATCATTCATCATTTTACTGTTGAAAGCTGGATCATAACTTTTTCATTACTTGTCTATTGCAAGTAATTTAATATTATCTCCTTGTTAATAATATTCTTCCGAGTTTCAAATTTACTCCTTAGTTACATCTTGTAAATAACCTGAAGGAGGCCATTAATATTGTGGAAATCACACAATGTGCGTTTTATAATCTCTAATTTCATAGCCTCCTTAGGTGACTGTTTAGGGGTCAGCCAGCAGAGTTTAGTATGGTCCTCTCTAAGAAAAGGCTGCATTAACAACAAACTTGTCATGATTGAAGCAAATTGTGTTCCATTTGAATATTCAAACAGAAAAACAAACTGAGGAACTGCTCTATTAATCTGTGATTTTTTTTTTTAAAATGTAAACTTGCTTCCAGTATCTTGTTAAGAAGTAGAGAAATATTCTTATTATTCTAAGATTGAAAGAGACAGTTACAGTAGAAATGTTATTTAATGGATTTGGAAGGGGAAAAAACCAAAGATAGTTCTGAAGAATAGAGAGAAACTGTTTTTTCTTTAAACTCAGTTGTCTAATCTGAGAAATTACAGGCTCTTAATATGGACTACTGTCTTTTCTGGACTTCTGCTTCTTCACTGTCTTGAAAGTGATGTGTAATTATATAACTTCATCTTACATTTGACACAACAAAACATTTAATTTCCAAAAGGCAATAACATTCAGAAGGGGCTAGCAACAGTATCCTGCCCTTAGGCTAGACTGATCAATGGAAGTTTGCTTCAATGATGATAATGCCAAGGATTTGTACTTAATTAGCTGAGTATATTTAACTTTAATTTAATCTTGAGAGTTTTATGAGGGTTTTAATATATTAATACAATGCCTAAAATACTTGCAGAGCTTGTGCTGAGATTCTAATCTCAGTGATGTTTAAGAACCAGACAGAAGCATCCCATATTAGTTTTCGGTGTTTGCACTTCAGGTTCCTCGAAGTTTCTGAGCAACACATAGAGATCCGTGATACTTTGTAGTTACAGCTATGGCAGACTGAATGTTCACTGTTTTTGTTTTGACTTTAGGAATCCTTTGGATGATTGTGCGCCATACATACTAAGAATGCAGGTCTGGACTTCCTTGTAGCTAACTATTAAAGAAATCACCAGACCATTACAAGAACATAGAGGAAGTGAAGGTCAAATAGCTGAGAGGGAATGCTAGCTTGCTGCAGTAATCTAAGAGGTGAGGTTGGCTGAAAGAGGTATACATTGCTGAGTGCATGATGTACGGAAGTAAGAAAAGGGATACGTAAAGTTGAAAAGAAATAGTAAACTTAAATCTGCTGTTTCATCTTTGCTTTTGGCTATTTAAGGTTGAATTTATGAGTGTTACTGCACAAAGATAAGACTATTCTTTGGTCATTGAATTCCACCTCTCTATTTTAGCTTCATGAAATATTTTTGGACTCTCAACCCCGCTTCCTTTATTTCAATATTACAGCTATTTGCTGAAGGATGTATCTCTGGATATGATAAGTGTTTGTTTAGTTGCAACTGGAATTTTTGTTGGATTTTTTGTTTATTTGTTTTGTTTAATGAATGTTGATAAGGAATGTTTGATATGGAAAATGATGCATGAGAAGTTTGCAGATGTGTCCAATTTACACCTTGTTCCAGCACAAGGGCTTTGTACAGGTGTGGATGCTCAGTTCAGCAGAATAAGTTAGGAGCTTGGAGGTGAATCGTAGAATCACAGAATTGTTTAGTTTGGAAAAGACCTTTAAGATCACCATGTCCAAATGTTAACCTAAGACTGCCAAGTCCATCACTAAACTATCTAAAGCACCACATCTACATGTCTTTTAAAAACCTCCAGGGATGGTGACTCAAGCACTTCCCTGGGCAGCCTGTTCCAGTGCCCAACAACATTTTTGGTGAAGAATTTTTTCCTAACATCCCATCTAAACTTCCCCTGGCTCAACTTAAGGTCATTTCCTATTATCCTATAGCTTGGTGCTTGGAAGAGACCAACTCCTACCTCTCTGCAACCTCCTTTCAGGTAGCTGTAGAGAGCAATAAGGTATCCCCTCAGCCTCCTCTTCTCCAGGCTAAAGAACCCCAGCTCCCTCAGCTGCTCCTCACATGACTTGTGCTCCAAACCCTTCCTCAGCTTCATTGCCCTTCTCTGGACACTCTCCAGCACCTCAATGTCTTTCTTGTTCAGTTTTGGACCCCTCACTACAAGTATTTGAGGTTCAGCCTCACCAGTGCCCAGTACAGGAGGACAATCCCTTCCCTACTCCTGCTGGCCACACTGTTACTGATGCAGGCCAGGATGCTGTTGGCCTTCTTGGCCACCTGGGCACACTGCTGGCTCATATTCAGCCTGTCCACTGGCAT
>NW_010232813.1:35639-62439 GCF_000690775.1 Eurypyga helias | reverse complement strand
CCAAGCCTGTAGCTTTGCAGGGGGTGGGGTTGTGACCCAAGTGCAAGACCCATATGGCCCTATAGATTTGTGCCTGTCCAAGTGGTGTAGCAGTTTGGTAACCACTTCCCCTTGGATTATGGGGGCTTCATTCTGCTCCCTGTCATAGGGGCAGTAGTTTTCAGGGCAGTAGAAGAGGATCTTAAACAACAGATGAGTTTTCTTTAAGTTACGGTCACATAACTTAAATAACAATGTGTGTTGGGACACATTGCCTGGCAGGTCAGAGTCAGCCACTGTGACCTCCTTGAGTAGTAACTTAGCATATGATGTCACTACATATTTGGAACTGGACCAGTTCAAAGCTTTAAATGTATATCACAGTATTTTGTGTTTGAGTGACCTTTTATTGGGATCTCAGAAGTGTATCTGCAGCAGTGAAAGCTGGCTGCACACTGGGCTGCATAGCACAGCTAGTAGGCTAAAGGGAGTTTTTATTCTGCTCTTTTTGACACTTCAGATCTCGCAGTTGGAGTGCTGCCCAGTTCTAGCCCCTGCCCCACCCCAGTTTAAGAAAGACATTGACAAATTAGACCATATCCAGAGTTTTGCCACCAAGATGGGTAGGGTACTGGAACGTATGATGCACACGGAGACACTGAAGAGACCTGGATTTGTTCCGCCTGAAGAAGAGGGAGCTAAAAGGACAGCAGAGCTAATTGCTATCCTCAGCTGCTTAATGGGTCATTACAGCCAGATGGAGCCAGACTCTTAATGGACATGCACCGTGAAAGGATGAGAGGGAATATCTGTTGCAGCAAGGGAAATTTCAATTAGACACAAGGAAAAAACTCATGGTGAGGGTGGTCAAACATTGGAACAAGTACCCAGAGCGACTGTTGACGCTCCTTCCTGCCGGATTTTCAAAACTTGAGTGGGCAAGGCCCTGAGAAAGCTAGTGGTATTTGAGTTTGGCAGTGCTCTGAATTGAGGAATAAACTCTAATGACCTTTGGAGTTTTTTTCCAGCCTACACTGTTCTAAGTTGGTATACTTTACTGACTTTACAGGTAGGACATCATTCAACGGTCTTCCCCAGATGTTGGTACATCCTGGATTTGGTCTGTTACCCCTTCCAATTGTTACGTAGTTGGTTTTTTTTGTACACCCTGTGTATTCCAAATTGCCTGCTTAAATCTTTCAAATCCCCATACCATTTAAATGCTTTTGAAATCTGATTCCTGTGTGAGCGAAAAGAAGGAGAAAGGAATGAAAAAATCAATTTAACCTTCAGAGAGTACCAGCGTATCGGAGTATGTGATTGCTGTAAAACTGTGCTCTCCCATTCTACAGTTTTTGACGTCTACCTGTTGGGTTCTTTGTTATATCATGATCAGCATGGATTTGTACCATTTTTTACTTGTTTTTATGAGGGTCTGAGGTTATTGGTGAAACGAGCAAAGTGAAAGAAGAGAGAGAAAAAAGGATGGAAAGTAGAGGAATGGTAATAGATAGCCAGGCTAGTTTTACATTAGTATGCTGTTGAGATTTGACCCTGTGTCTGCTGAACTCCAATGACACTTGCATTGGCTCCAGAATGTGTTTGGTACAGTCGCTCTTCAGTTTCGTATTTCACAGCATTCTTGTGGGTCTCTGCTCTCACAATTTTTTATCCCCAGACTTACTCTCCTTGGTGGTTTTTTTCATAAAGATGCAACAATGTGATTAGGGGGTGGTAAGTGTCTTTCCCTTGGCTCTGAGGAATATGACTCACTTTAACCTTTGAACGTCAAATATTACAAAATGAGTGTAAAAATGAGGGGAAAAACATGTAGATTTGCTCTTCATAAATGCATCTTCTGGTCTTTTTCGGACTCATTTAGGACATTTGGACTCTCCACTTTGATAATGCGCATTTGAAATATGCATCAGAAGTGTGCTAAAGCACATCCATTTTATTACTGTTTATGACTGCTCCTTTGAAAAGAAAGTATTTGTGTTCAGATCACCAAGAGAAACATTAGCTTTTTTTTTTCCTTTCTTGAGTGGTTTATATTTTTCTTTTTATTGCTTCAGTTATTTTTGTTTTCCTATGAAAATATTTGATTGTCTGGTCTCATAATTCTTTCTTGAAATCTCTTTTGGCTTGGTTAATGCATGTGTAATGTGTAAACTCCATATGGAGAAGGATCTGATGTGCAAGTACTGTGAGTAGGTTCTGGCATTGCTTTGAGCATGAACCTTATACTTTTATCTGAGGAAAATAATGGGCTCTTAGTGGTTGCTTTGTGCATTTAGTTGGATGTCTGTTCATTTGTTCAAAAGGATACAAAGTTTGCTGCCAGGCTGGTTGATTTTCTTCTGCTTTAGGCTCATTCTATTTTAATAATGACTGTTCTGTATTCTGTTTTTGTTTAAAGATTTTTGAGTATCTACCTTTCTCAGGGCTGCTTATTCCCTTTGCTCTGTCTTTCCCAATATAGCACAGCTGCTAGTCTCTCACAGGCAGCTGGGGTTTTTTTCTATTGTATTTTTACTATTCTTTAAAACTCTAGTAGATTTTTTTTTTTTTCCCTAACCCCAAGGCATGATCTGGGACAGTAAAAGGGCCTTTTTTATGAATACCCCAGTTAAAAGGAAAGGTTCAAGAAAGCTGAAATTGCAAACGCAAGGGAATCTCGAGAGTGGTCATACTGTAAGAGATCAGCAGTGAGAGGCAGGCAGGCAGGCAGGAAAGTAGGTTCTTATAGTCAGCAAGCAGTGCTTGCAGAAACAGTTCCAGAGGGTTGAAATACATTTATTGGCTATATCTGCAATAGTTCAAAACAATTGTTGTTACTACTTTTTTCAGTGCATTCTGCATGATGAGCTGACTGCTGGTAGTTATTTTTATGTGTAAATACTATTGTTCAGAAGACGAAAGAATTTTTCAAGATAGGCAGCTAAATATATATTGTGTATATGTATATATGAATAACTGCATGCACTTCTTTTGATTGCATAACTTGAAACTATTTTTACTTTTCTTTTAT
The DNA here is from genome assembly GCF_000690775.1 of Eurypyga helias. Lineage (NCBI taxonomy): Eukaryota > Metazoa > Chordata > Aves > Eurypygiformes > Eurypygidae > Eurypyga > Eurypyga helias. Next base: position 59,429 of record NW_010232813.1, on the reverse strand, counting down.
GGCTGTTCATGGAAATGGGCCATAATAGTATCTGAGTCCAAGTATAGTTACTTTGTCTTCCTGTTGTACTATTTGTCAGCACTCAAAATACAGTAAGAAATAGAGTGGTTTGGTGTAGTGTCATTTTGATTATTTTTGCCACTTCATAGTTTCAAAGAAGAAGTAAGAAGCACCTGGAATGCTTTGTGGATTTCACTTGGTTTACACGGATTACATGAATAGGACTCTTTCTGCAAAGGCAGACCAACAAAGTGTCTTTGACCTATTTCATTCTTATGATGGTGACTCCTCAAGGTACCTCTTGTCAAATTCCTTGTAAGGAGATCTCATTTGAGTCAGGAAAATAGTGCTGACCAAAATTATGCCAATGATATTCTTAGAAATACAAGAAGGATGTAGATGTAAGAGTAGAAATATTCTGCTCTAGCTGGCAGTCAAAGGGTTCAGGTCATGTACTGTATGTATATGTCTAAGTTGGAAAGAGACCAGAGGAGAACAGCAAAGGGGAGATGAGTATTGGCAACCACGACTGTGAGGAAAAACTGAAGGCTTAGAATGGGGGGGGGGGACACCAAAACGGGGGGGAACACACCACAACCCTGAACAACAACACACCCCAAACAAACAAACAAACAAAAAAGGATACGAAGAAAACAATGACTATCTGAATTGGATATTATTATTTTTTCCTAAGTGCATTTAAAATTTTCTTCTCCATCTGCATAGTAGAAAACAATGCCTGCTTGTTCTGTTTTTCCAACTGCGAAGATAGTTTAGCAACAGAGAGCACTTACTTGGACGGGGCTGTATTCCCTGGCATCACAGGTTTTAGAGGACATTTTATAAAAGTTTCTGTACGTAAAGCTAAAATGTGCATTGCAGAAGAAGAGACTAGTTGGTTTTTGTAGGTGTCTCTCAGTGGTTTACCTGCATGGGTGACAGAACACAGGGCAGGAGATCTCCACAGGATTTGCTCTGGCATCATTGTGGAACAGAGGATGATTGTGAATGGGAGAATCTTGTTGGACATGATAAAATCTTGCAGTTTATCCCTGTAGGTCTGTCACATCTATGTTTTGGCTGATGGTATTGTGCAACAGTGAGATATCAACAGGAGGAAAAGCTACAGATGAACACAAACAGTGTAGGAGAAAAAATAGATATGAGGAGAGAGAATGGAAAATGTAGTTCATAATAGTGGGCTTTTAAGAGCCCTATTATAACCATGTTTAGATACGAATATTGGATTAAAATATTGAAAATTATTAGAAGTCTCCCAGTTTAGCCTTAAATTATACTTTGATTTTCAGCTGCACTAAATCTCAATGTAATGCATGGCTACGCCATTTCTCAAGGTGTTGCAGAGTTCCATCTCCCTGCCATCAGTAAAGTGATGTAAAGAGACATTGATAAAATAGTGTCAGAAGCAGTTGCATTTCTTGTCGCTAGAAACAAAACCTAAAGCACTATCTGCTATATTTCCTCACTGGCCCTTGATCTATTTTTTTCATTGCTTTTTAAATTATTTTGCATAAATGAAAGGGAAAAAAGGCAAGCTGAGGAACTGTTTTCTGTGAGGCCACCCTTATTTCTCTGTGAAACAAAGATAATTTCCAGTTTTCCTTTGATGCTTTGAATTCTGGATTCAGTGGGCACTGATATTCAGTAGTTATATAACAGGGGTAACTTTTTTGGCCATTCAATAAATAGACAGTAGTGGGGAAAAAAAAAAGGTAAATACAAACAATAAAGAACATATATATTTGTAGCTGAAATTTAAAGTAATGTAGAGAAGAGCAGCAGCAGGGAGTAACTGCAAAGGGACTCTGATAGTATCAGATGAAAAGAGAGACACAAAGGTCTGTTACAAAAATGAAGTGGGGATACAAAACTGGATATGTGATATTATTCAGGGGGTAGTCAGAAGGGGTGACTGCAGCTGTTTTCTAAATGCAATGCTGAGGTGACAAGCTATCCTCAACATTGGTCCCCACCTTTACATATTATTTCATGTCATACTGTCGTTTCCATGCGTCTCGGTCAAAACTCATCCAGGTTGTACTCCATAATCTGGGTAAACTCCTGCTGAGAGCACAGTGTATTTTAAAGTGTAGTTAACTATTAAACACCATCTAGTATTTTCTTTAAACTGATTTAAAACACTACTAAGATTGTGTTGTCTTAGTCTTATTATATTATATAGCTTGCATGGGTATTTTGCATTCTAATTTATTCATAATGCCTATGTTGTGTCTTTCATCTGGCCCATATATAATTTTCTTTATTGTAGCTTTTTATAGTAGATTTTATTGTATGGTTGGTACAAATACAAGAAAAGTGTATACAAAGAAAGGAAAGGTGAACATGTTTAGCAGAATAATTTATTTTTTATCTAATTTAAAATAGAATGTTGAACTCAGCTTTTTAGAGAAAGAATATTGTCATTTACATGTCTGGATTTATTATTTTTAGTTTTACTTATCATTCAGGTTAGACAAGAAAAACTATTAAAATAAAATTATTATTGGGGGGAAGAGCTTGTGTCTTCATGATAAATTTGTTTCTTCCAGAGATCTTTCTTATGACCTATTTTGTCAGCAAGTTCTTGTATCTGTAAAGATTATTTCTGTTGGCTAGACAATTTCAAAATGATAGAGTGAGATTAATAATATAAACACAGGTTTTCCTTGTTCCATTGATTTATTGGGTCCCAAACCTCGGAACACTCGCCCATCTTAGTCATTTTACTTTTAAGGGCAATGACAAAGAAGTTACTCACATGTATGAGTGTTTGCCAGAACAAGCATCTTTAAGTGCAGCTGATTAGCAACCTATTAAAAAGAAAGAATACCTCCTGTGAAATTATCATGATAATACTTTAAGTGAATCAGATATGTAGAAGCATAATCCATTACTAGGAATTGTGAGACGGAGAGGCTTAAGAAATATTTTTGTCTGAAATGTGGTAATGGCCCTGCTCCTATTCCATCAGAATGTGCAGTAGCTTACGCACGTCCACTTCAGACGTCATTTCATCCAGCGTGGGCATACAAAAGTTACTTGTCTGAGGCTGAGATTTCATGATTCCGTTAAGGCAGTCCTGAAAAGAGCAGTCTTGGTCTGCCCATCTTTGGCCAAGCATTCCCTCTTCCCTTGTGACGTACAGTAACGCTGTTATCAGTGGGAGATCTGGATCAGGGGACTGATCTTACTAAAAAATTTTTCTTTTGTTTGGCTGGGTTTTTTTGTTTGAGGTTTTTGTTTGTTTGTTTGTTTTCTGAAGGAACGTGGATACCATGCCCATGGTTGCATATGGGATGACAGACAGTGTTCTCATTGCAAACAGGCAAATTGTGTGCTGGGCTATGTCAGGATGAGTACGATCAGCAGATTAAGGAGGTTTTTGTTTCCCTCTGGTGCTGGTGAGATTGCACCTGGAATACTGTGTTCAGTGGTTGGGGCTCCCTGCTTCAGAAAGCCCAGGGAGAGACTGGGGGAGTCTAGCTGAGGCCCCTCTGGTCAGAGCAGTTAAAGGAAGTGTGTTATTTAGTGCGTTGAGGTGAAGATCCCTAGTGCATTACAGCTGTTTGAGGGAGGGTTGCAGACTGGATGGAGCCAAAGTCTTTTTGGCAGTGCTGGGTGATCTAAGAAGGAAGAATGGCCACAAACTGCAGGCTGAGATATTCACGTAGAACCCTAGGTGGCTGATGCAGCACTGGAGCAAGCTGCCCACTGAGGTTGTGGACTCTCCATCCTTAGTGGCTTTCAGGACTTGAGTATCAAAGCCCCAGCTGAACCCAGCTGCTGTTGGCAACAGCCCTGCTCTCAGTGGTAGGCTGAACTGGATGACCTCCCAGGGGTCACTTACAATGAACGTTTCTCTCTTGCTGTGAATGTTACTGGGAAGATGGAGCCTAAATCTAAGACCTTTCACAACACAAAGGAGTGGGTACTTACAAAAAGTAACTTATTGATTTATGTCATGCTAACATAGGTTTCTAAGGCAGGTTAGGTGGCTGTTTCTTTCTGCTAACTGGTAAATCTTTTAAGACTAGTTAAGCTGTCTTCCAGAAATGTCTTTTCTACCAAGAAGCAGCAGCTTCCTTACAGAAAAACAAGTCAAAATAAGTTTCAAGACGTAGCTTCTTTACAGGATTTTAAAATTTCTGGATTTCTGTATAGTGTAAACCTTCAAATATTTGAGTGTGATGTGTATGTTTTATATGATTTTAGTCTTGGAAGGTTCGGAGATGCAATCATTCAACAATTACCACAGCCTACGGATCTAAATAGATTTAACTATTTCTCTCTCGCTCTCTCACACACACAGGGGCTCTGTGGAACACAGTACAACCTTCCTGTCATGTCGTTCATATGTCTAGTAGAAGGGGTTTTATTCGTCACTTTGCATGTGTCAAGCACAACAAAAAGAGTATCTAGCCCTCCACCAAAGTAGTAAACTACACTGGGGAAATTCGTCAACAGAGACTTACTGGTGAATCATCCGCATGCACAAAGTCTGCTTCTTACCAGTGTAGAAAACGAGGTGCTGCTGTCAGTTTTAAATGATTCCCAGCCTCTGGAAGGCATACCTTGGTGAATTAAAAAAAAATCCCACCCGTGAGCTCACCCCATGGATCTTGAGGTAGGCGAAGAAACACCTGACTTCCCCATAAACACGGGACCTTAAATAAAAACCTGAAAGAAATCCAAAAAAGCAGTGGTCTGGCAGGGATGGTGCTGACTCCTAGCTAAACTTTGAACAACTTTCTGGCACCAGACATAGCTGCAGGCCTTATTTTGCGGTCAGACTATCTACCCTGCTGCAGGTTTGCTATATTGGCACTAATTTATGTTAGGCAGGAAATGAGGGAAGCTAATAATTTGTACTGTTGACTGGGGACCTTTGGAAGATGGTGTTTAGAGCTGTAAAAAAAATAAAAGCCAGGCAGAGTCTTTGGATTGTAACAAACCAGTGAAGCAGTTGTTAGCAGGACACAGAGGATCAGCAAAAAGTCGGAGGTTCAAAAACCAAGTCTCAGCTTGTTCTTCCTTATCAATCAGGATAATAAACTGCACAGAGAGAGGCAGTCCCTCTCAGTAAAACCTCAGAAAGTCTTTGAATTAAAAGTGGGGAAAAAAAAAAAGGTTCTTCTGCGCTGCTTCCTCTGCATCACTTGAGATTGTGGCAAGTGCATTCCTCACCCAGCAGTGAAAGGAATAGGCCTGTGTTATCTGAGGCGAGGCTTTTTGTGCTTTTTCCTGGAGTTTTTCTGAAGTTTGCCATCGGGGTGTTCGTTTCAATTTGTCAGATCTGCTGGGGATACTAGTGACTCGATCAATAGGTGGTTCAACGACATGTTTCGTGATGCTGAACTCCATCAAAATTAATTCCTCTTTCATGCGACTTTATGCTGTTTTAAAAATGTTGTGATCCTCCTAGCAGCAGCAGAGTTGCCTGGATAAAGATCGTTTTTTCTTGTTCCTTTCCCTCATGCACTCTACAACCTCTGGCAGTAGTAAAAAAAAACATTATTAATGTTTTTAAAATATATGAAAGATATAGGGTCAAGTACTATTACAACAGTAGGTTACTGTGAGAAGCCTCTTATCCGTATGGAGAAAGTACTTCTAAATAACTGGTGATGTCTCAGCGGCACCATAAAGGTCAGTCTACTCACTGTATGCGTTTCCTATTCTGCGTTTCTGGCTGGTTTTACCTTTGAGTCAAGATCACAGCTAAATCCAATGTCCTATGTGTCATTCAAGGCTGGAGGTAATTTCAGCAAGCTTTTGAATTGGATTTGTATATAACCAAGGCATGTTAGAGTACTTTTTGGGCTGAATTCTCATCAAATACACGTACGCGTGTGTGGGTGACTGCATATATATAAATTTGCTTCAGCATACTTGTTGCTCTTAGAGATGTGATTTTTCAGCTGAGTGTTAAAGTGGTGATTTCAGAGATTTGTGATTTCAAATATGCTGTGCTGTCTTCTTCTAGTAGGATTTTTTCCAGTATATCAGAATTATCTGCCAACCTGATTACGTTCCCTGTGATTTCAGTCGATTCTGGTATTTGGACTCTAAACAATAGTTTTTTTCTACAGCTTGATGCTAACACCTGAAGCAGCTGAATCTCAAGGGATACTTGAAAATATTCCCTCCGTGTGTATATAATTATGAATTATGAAAAATAATTTTTAAGATAGCTAACTTCCAAATAGTTGCATGTGAATAAAATAGTAATTGTATATTTAGAGACCACCTGATTGTTAGGATGGGAGTTTTATTTCCTTCATTTCTTGAATACTTGCGTATTTTCCACAGTATGAAGGCACACTGGCTGTTTGACTTACTCCACTTGCCTAGGAGGACTTGGAAGCCTTTTACAAGAAAGGAATATAACTGACATTATTAGTTTGCTACCTCCAGTAGTAAAATATTAGGCAGCTTAAACTTTTTATTTGAGTGACTGTAGTTACTGCAGTATTGTACTTCTACAGATACAAAAGTGTCACGTGGAAGCAGAAAGTGCTGCTACATGGGTACATTCAGCTTGAGTTTTGAAAGTGATAATTATATAAATGTAACTAGATGTCTATATATTTCTAAATTAATTTTCTTTTTCCTTCAAAAGATTCTCTTTTGGAAGTTATTTTGCAGTTGTTTAAAAATGTGTGCTGAAAACAGAATTACATATTTTGTGTTAACTTTGTGTTCTATAAGGTTTGTTGGGTTTGGATGTAATTATGACAGATCCCAAAATCAAGAAGTTATAATTAATCTCTTTTTCTTTGCAGAGTCACAGTGTACACTCTGTGGGGAGCCTGAAGGTGAGCGTGTTTTCCTATTAATATTTTTCAAAGCAGCTAGAGGTGAACAATTGACTCAAATGGTACACACGTACAATAGATTGGAAATGGTATCTGAATGATGAGAACCAATGAAAGACGTTCTCCCCTGTGTTAGATACCAAAAATGAATTGAATTAAGCTGAGTAAAGCACAGTACATGCTCCAGGCAGTAAATATCTTAAAGGACAAATATGCCATTAGAGCAAAAATTGAAATATTTACTTCTTATTCTTTTGTGTGTTTGTCAGACTAATTTGGGGTAAGAGAGAGTGTGAAGAGACACTTAAGGACATCGCTTTGATGATGGAAACCAGAGATTGAACATAAAAGGGAAATGAGAAAATGTTTTTATATTTGATATTACATTTACCGACAACTGTGAGAGGCTAACACTTTCTAGCAGGTGAAGCTAATAGATATTGCTTTTGAAACAAAGATAATTAGCAATAAGTGTTATGCAGTACAAATACATGCCCACATGAATGTGTTTGGGCTTTTTGGTTTACTTTTTTTCCAAGTGACGAATTAAATGCCAAGGTGAGACCCACAGTTTACCTAAATAAATGCTGAATTAATGAGATTATTTTAAAAGCAGGTCATTATTGAGGAAAATCTCTCCTATTTATTTGTTTATTAACATTGGTGCTGTTATAAAGAAAATGGCAAAAGCTGACCTTAGTTTCAAATCAACCATCTGGAGTCTTTCTAAGAAGCATAGTCTGAAATAGCAAATGTTAATGCTGGAACAAAGTATATTAATTAAAAAATAAAATTACAGATTCTAGGCTGTTCCCAAAGACTTTCAGCTTTATAGCTTGGATAGTTTCTGAAAAACAATTTAATCTTCTAATGTTTTATAAATTTAGGAGGGAGAAGTTAAGAGATGACTCCTGAAAGTTAAATATTTTGACACCTTGCAACTAATGAAATAACCTTGTAAATTAAATATTAATTATCTACTGACAAAAAGTTGTTTGAGATTTGTTTTGACTCTACATTCCTGTTATAAACAGTTGATTCTTGATTAGTTAATTTTCTTTATCCTTTGATAAATTCAAAATAGCATGGATACGCATATGAAAAGGAAAAATAAGACAGTTGTTCGTTTGCTTTTTGTGAGGTATTCCTTTCATGATAAGGTTGTCCAACTTTAATGTTGTACATTGGCTTAGTTCTGTTTTATTACATGCTATGCCTGCTTTGTAACAATAATTCTCTACTTTTCATTACTGTTATTTCATACCTATTCAGCTTTGCAGATTTTAATAAATGTACATGAACTTTGTAAAAAGGGAATTCCAAAAAATATCAGTAATAAAAATGTTTAACGTTCCTATGACTAAAAACTGAGAATCAAAAGATAATTATATGTATTGCTGTAGGAACAGTCCTCAAGAACATAATGTTTAGTTCTTAGCTTAGTATAAATGAACTATCCCAGAAATGAATGTCTCCTGGATCACCGTACTTTCTCCTCAAATACAGTATGATTGGATTGCTAATTTTTAATTATCTGCCTCAATTTAAAAAATATCGACATTAATGTCAGTTTAGATTGGTGACAAGACACAGAATCTTAATATTTTCCTTGCCATATTAACACAATTTCTGATCTAATACTGAATATTCACAAAAGTTCTAAATGTGATTTTGTGATGAATCAGTACTTATTCAAGAGATGTGAATTTAGTTCTTAGAGTTCTATTCTAAAAGAAACTTCGCAACTTTGTGGTTTAAATACAAACTGAAAAAAAACCCGAAAGGCCAAACGTGAAAATTTATAATTTTCCTCTGGATTACTCTATAAATTTTACTGTGGTTTCATGGTAAACTAACTTACTTAAAAAGTAGGAAAGAACTATAAAATCAACTTTTTGAAATGTTTTAATTGGAATTTATGAATTTTATCTGTAGCTTTCTTCATAAATTTGAGATACTCTGTGGCTTGCAGTTTGCATTTTTGCTATCTGAGTCAAATTTGGAGACAGTTAATGGTAGACATTTGCCTCCAGTTTCCTTTTTTCCTCCTCCATTTATTGTGGTTTTTATTGAAAAACCTCCAGGCAGCTAGTGGTGACTTTCTGAACACCTTCTACCCTCTGTAAGAAAGGTGGCAGAGTGGAAGTGTATCACAAGCCACAAATTCTGACTGTCGAAGTGGTCAGCTGCAGTCCTCACTGTTGTGATAGTTCATCCTTTCTCTAACCATCACCCCTCTTTCCAAACCAGCAGTTTGGTCCTGGACTACCAGCATACCCAAGTGTAATAGGAAATGCTTGTGTAAAACAGAGCTCTTTGCTGGGGACACTTTGCAAAGTTTTAGCAGTTAATGATGCATTCGGGGAGCAAGCGCATTTAGGGTGCATACACGTTGTTGCCCAGGTGAGGAACACTGGGTGCATGCTTTATAGAGGGGAAGAATATCAGCTGTAGAAGGCAGATATAAATGATCAGAACACAGATTTCACGTTTCACTGTTTCACCTGTGGCATTTGTGGATCCATAGATAAATGTGTGTTGTGTCTTCCTTGCAGCCCATATAAAGAGAATCAGTGGACTACACTGAGGTCTCTGACACTGTCTTTTGTATGAGCTGCAAAGCCTTGCATGTTCTCTTTCCAAAACCATGCGTTTGCTCTGTGTTATTGACAAGCATGTCAGCTACCATTCCTGTCAGCCTGAGACTTTTGAGGACCAGAAGGCCTATTTTATAATGGTAGGAAACCAAGGTTGCAGAAGGCAGAACTAGTGGTGTAATAAATCCCATTAACATAGCTAGTTCGAGCTGCTTCATCTCCTGGAAATGCAAGAGCAGCAATGACGTGTTTTCAGACAGATGACAACAGTTGCCTTTGCGGAAGTGATTTGCAGTTGACAGATTATGTTATCGTGATAAACATTGTTGGGTTGGCTTTGTTTAGGTTTTCATATTTCTTGCTCAAATTTTAAGTGAGGTTGGCATACTATAGGCACATCTCTAGCTCGGTCTTTGACAGACGACATACTCTTGTTACGAAGACTGGTGTAGTCATGAGAAGTTTAAGTTATCCCAAATAATCCTCAAGAAGATGTTTCTGTTCTTTCTAATTCCTGGAGGTTATTCAGACAAGTTTTTGAAAGGACTATAATAACAAAAATAGCTTTTTATATTACCAAAGCAGGAACCAAGTAAGTTTGTGGCAGCTAAGATTTCAGTAGACCACTCTGTCTTCTCAAAGCCTGTGAAAACAGCTTTTCTTCCAGTCTTTTTTGATGTCCTTCACAACTCCAGTAGTGACTTACTATTTTTATTCATGGATTTTGCCTCTTTATTTCATAATTATTCCATTTTCTTTTTAAAGATAAATGGGCAGACATGCACAGCACCAAGACCTTTCAAGTTTTCTAAAAATAGACACCTCTACACATTCTTTGATAGCACAAGCTTTATCTGAACACACAGATCCAGAAAATGTAGTGTTAAAAAGGAATACTACTGAATGGAGGTTTTCTAGTGAAGTTTGAGGGAATTAATTCAAGCTTTGGTTCTGTCCAGCATTTCAGCCTGTTTCAACAGAAAAAAATAATGATAAAGATAGAATTTGTTTCGGGAAGTTCTTCATCCACTAGAAGAAAGAATCCATTTCTCCAAGTATCTGCTGCTGGCGGTTACGGGGGACAGAACACTGGGAACACTGGTCTTTGATCTGACCCTGTGTTGATGGTCTTGTTGGCTTGTTGGGGTCTTATCAATTTCGGATAAATAACAGTGGGAATATGTAGAATTTTGTTTGGATATCCATGGGAGAGGGAACCCAGGTTAACTTTGCTGTAGGTGTTAAGCTTTCTCTCCTGTTACTGTGGTGCTGATATTTGTTTAGAAGTATTCAATGGTGAAAATCAACTTCTCTGTGTAGAAGTTCCTGATGCATTCTGAGAGTTGTTGAATACACTGAGCAATTATGCAAAGACTGTGGAGTAGGTAGTAGGCAGCTTTACCTATTGTTCACTGCTATCCGGTACCTCTTGATCTTGCCCTTTCCGTATAGACTGTAGTATTCATGACTCATTCTACTAGACATACTATGTGGCAAATGCCCTTTCAATTCCACGGCATTCAGTAATCAGGTCTGGCTCACCATGCATTGTAAAAGATACCAATATACACAAAGGCAATGAGTAATAATACTTTTCTACTTTGCTGGGATCTATATTAACTTCAATATCATAGAAAGAAGACTCAAGTTTAATTATGAACAGTTCTGTGAAGGCCTCTAGTTTGGATGATAGTTAAAGGAAACAAGAAAAATATGAATATTTGTAAGGAATTAGATGGAAAGCACAGTGCAGTACATTAAAACACCACTTATGCATACTAGAGCTACTCTGAAATACTGAGTCAAATCTTTGCTTCCCTTGATCACCAGAAAGGAATATAGCAAAGACTTTACAAATCTAGAGATATATAGTAAACTTGCCAAGACACATAAGGAGCAATCCCACATGAATAAATGTTGAGATGGCTTGCTCCATGTAATTTAGTGAAGGTACCAATGAAAAAAAAAAAGAACAACTCAACATACATCTACTGCACTTTCCTAACCCTGTAGTAAATGAGGCATCCCGTTTTCCATGGGATCATAGTAACCATGCATTCCAGTTTCATAATGTATTCAGACCAGATAGATACTCAAAGGCAGAGCAAGTATAACACAAAAGCATATTCAGTTGTGGAACTTGCTGCCACAACATGATTTCTGAGATTGCCTTCTGATTCCATTAGCACTGGATGTTTCGGTGAACAGGAAGAATGTTGCGACAGATTTGGGATAGAGGGAAGTCCAGTTGTTACCAAAATGTGTTTTTATACAAAGAAAAAACCAGTTTTTTTAATAGATAAAGGAGATACATCCCCTAGGTGTAGGTTATTATAAATACTTTATCTTTGTTTTTTAGTAACTTTTTAGTTACTGAATTCAGAAACTGAATACCCTACTGGGCAAACCTTTGGCCTTGTCTGCTATGAAAATCCTCATATTTCTTCTGTGAATACCTTGTGAGTTTCTAAAAATGAACCTCCAAATAATGAATTGGAAATATTCCCTCTTTCCTGCCTCATCTAGATGACTGGGTCTTTTTAGATATATTCATGCAGTGGGCCAGCTGTAGATCCAAAAAATATATATTGGGATGCATTAGAGCTTAATGCAGTGATCTTGACTTGTGTGGAGATTTCCACCCAAAGCATGCAAGGGCACTCAGGGGGATGGCAAACAGAAATGTCATGTTCTGACATCATAAAATCGTATAATCACAGTCATTTAGGTTGGAAAAGACCTTTAAGATCATCGAGTCCTACCGTTAGCCTGACACTACTAAGGCCACCACTAATGAGACAGACTTTGCAGAGACCCCAGAACCAGGTGAGTACCGTGCTGCATCCATTGCACACAGTCTGTAAAACGTTTGAAAAGCCAGTGATATCAGTGTAGCAAAATTATGATATTATTCATATGTTTATCCCTTGTGACCACTGGCAGCCAGAGGCAGGGTCTTACAGATTCTCCCAGTTTAGAGAGACTAGCAATGAAGTTAGGGATAGTTTTAATGACTTTTTTGTATGCTTGTAAAGAATGATGTCCTGGGTGAAAGAAAGTTCAAAGACCAGTAGAAGTTTTCTTTGCCCCCAAGTAACGCTCTCTTCACACCTAGCACTGCAGACCAAAAAAAATGTTGTCACAGACCTCTCCTAAGGTCACAGACCTCTCCTAAGGTCACAGAATTTACCTGTACTGGCAAAGTCTGCCATGCGTTTTCTGGTACTTTTGTGACTTTCTTTATCCTGTATGCACTTTACTTCAACAGTTGTTCCTAAGAATTCATCCAAGCAGTTAAAAATCTTCCGCAGCCTCTCAGATCTCTTTTGGGCTGTGGTATGCACCTACAGTTTGAATTAAGTTTACCCATTATTTTTTTGCAGGTAACTGGCACAAGAAAGTGGTGGTGGTTGTTAGACTTGCTGGGTTCAAGCTTGTGCTGGCAGCCTTGGAACAGTAACTTCCTGCTAATTAGTAAAATAAAGGTTCCATGTAAAAGGAGAGGTTAGAGAAGACCTATTTCATAATGTATCTCAAAGTGAACTTTTTTTTTCCTACAGTTGTTCTTTTGTTAAGTTGAACAGTTAATAGTTCAAACAGCCAATGCACAGATACTGCATGACTTCAAGTGTCAGAATATTGAGAATCTTCTGACAATTATATATTGTGTGACAATAAATCCAAATGTCAGAAGATTGTTTTTTTCTGTTGATTTACATTTTCAAGCTAAGATGCCAACATAATTTTCTGTGAGAAGAAATGAGTTAGTGCAAAACTTCTAGTAAAGTCACAGGAATACTAGAGTATGCCACTCATTTACCTATACAGAAGTTTGTCAGTTAAGATTGGAAGGGATTTTAATATGATTAAAAGGTGACGCTGGTTTTAATTGTGGTGTTTTGGGTTTTTTTTTAGTAAAAAGTTTTGAGTGTTTTGAAAATAAAACAAATGGTACTGCTGAATTTTTTTATTTGCTCATAAGATGCATAATGTATTGAGTATAATTTGGGAAGTGCAAAAAAATATAAAGAAATAATTGACAGTAACAACAAAACCCTCTTACTTTCCTTTTGGAAAAAAAAATGGCTTTTTCAGATATGTCAATATGGGAGTTGTGAATTTATTTCAGGTACCACCAGCTTTGGTGCCCTCTGTGCTTTGGTTAGCACTAGCGTGTTGGAGTCTGGGGGGAGAACTTAAGTCTAGCTTTTTGGTTTTGGGGTTGGTTTTGGGGGGGTTTTGTGGTCAGTTTTGTTGTTAAAATAAAGAACCCAGAGAGTAGGTAGTGCAGAAAAATACCTTAAACTTGGCAATATGTCTTAATATTAATGATGTTCCATCTGGGTAGTTCTGGCTCCGAATATAAACATTTCCCTTGGTATCTAGTGGAAAACTATTACAGGCATATTAATATCTCCAGAGAATTTTGCTAATCTTAACATTTAGTAAACCACACTGAAAACTGGCAGTTTTGCCACTGTTAGCAATGACTTTCAAGAGTCCTGTAGTCTTAACTCTTTACAGTTATGCTGTATTTACTAGACCAACAGTTATCAGTAACAAAAATTGAATTTGTCTAAGGAAGCAAAGTACATTTCACGATACATAATCCTGATGGTTTTAATGAAAAAATGACATATAATAAAATCTACTTTGTCTGATTTTAATATTGCTTCTTTTCCTGCTATTTTAAAATATGGCACAGTTGTTCATTCAAACTAGAAAGCTTCTTATTCTGTGTATGTACCACTGAAACAGTTAAGTACCTGCTATAAACATAATAATAATAATTCATAATTATTACCCGAAGTGATTGACCTAATGCTGACTTTATTCAGTCATGTATGAAAGCATTTATGCAAATACAGGGTCAAGGCCTTTGATCTTTCTGCTCTGATCCATTTGTATGCCAGCACCTTGGTTTTCAGAAATAGTGTCATTAGTGTTCCTGTGTGAACTTCCTTGGTAACATTTAAATAATAGGTTCTGGTAAAATCACTGGTAGTATGAAACTTCCTCCTGATCTGAGTAATCTGAGCATTGCTAATGTCTGTCTCTTTTTTTTTTTTTTTGATTCTTTAGCTATTACTCTCAAAGTGATGTGACTTGATGTATCATTTTGCAAGTTGCATAAAAATGTATTGCTACCATTCTCCCTTGCTATCCATTCTACATTCTGTAAATATTGAACCTTTTTATGCTCTTTGGTTTAAAGGAAATATGTAAGTTAGTTACACTAGTTATTTTTAAAGATAACCTACAAAATTTGGAGATTGTATGAACCTAAATATTTTTCAATCTCTTTCTCATTAGGCTGTCTGATTTTACTCATTCATTTCTTTAGGATAACAAGTTAAGTATATTCACAATGTGCATTATTCTTGAACTGTACTGGGCTTTATCTAAAGTGATGAGATGTGTATCATGATTTTTAGCAAAGAATTATGGTTTGTTTTCATTCAAAGAATATTGAACAACATGCTGCTTCTGTATTTTCATGTTGCCTGCATTTGGGCAGACAGCAAAAGTTGTCTACAGTATGCCTGCTAAAGATATGGTTGCAGAAAAGGATCTCAGTGTCTAGTAATACTTGAAATATTTGAAAAATTAATTTTGAAGTCTTCTAAATCTAGTTTATATTTGTGTAGTTTGCAAGGTTATATATGGCATTAGTAAAATGAATACTTTTGTCTGTAACAAGTAATAAATTTGCCCATTTTATTTAGCTGTATTGAAATCAGGAATGGGATATTTAAGGGACCAGGACCTATGTAGGCTGAGTGTGAGATATGATAATCTCAATTTTGGTACATTTCCTTTACAGAATATCTTGCGGTAATTTAAGATAAAAGACCTGAAATAAAAGAAAAAAAAATCTTATTCTCCTTTGAAAAAAAGTGTTTTCCAGGCCTTCACCTCTCATGTATATTTAGAATAAATTAAATTCATTGTTCAGCTCATTCTATTTCTCATATGTATAGGAAACAGCTGTACTTAAAACTACATTGACGTCCTTGTTTTTTTCATCTACTGGTTCACTCTCCTGGGTTGTGCAAACAACAAAAATGGGGGAGTGGGGGGGGACCCACCCTGATTTAATTTGAACAAATAGGTTGTAATCCCAAATGCAGACGGTATTATTTGTACATTCATTTTACATTGTTGTAATTAAAAATGCCAAACAAAACCAAACACAAGGACTATCTCATTTTTCCTGTTCCAATACGAATGAATAAATGAAAACCTGGTTTGATTTCTGGGAGGGAAATAGATGGTCTCAAAGGTTATAGTCAGCCCACACTTACAGTTGCATGTAGCACTGTTAAGATGAATAGTTCCTCTGCCAACAGTGAATGAAGTTACACACGTTATTTAGAATCATAGAATGGTTTGGGTTGGAAGGGACCTTAAAGATCATCTAGTTCCAACCCCCCTGCCATGGGCAGGGACACCTTCCACTAGACCAGGTTGCTCAAAGCCTCACCCAGCCTGGCCCTAGAGAGGCCAGGACTTCAGCATTTGCTGGAGTAGGGACCTATGTAAGTGAGGTCAGTGCAGCCTAGAATGTGCTGGTATTTTAAATTAATCTTTGAATAGAAGTATGTATGTGTATATAAACACTTCTTTCTTTTTTTTTTTTTCCATTTTTCTTATTTCACTAACTGTTTAACACTTTTTTATGTTACATGAAATTTCCTGTGTTGTGAGTAGTCATTTGTATAGGTCAGATCTGTTTGCTTTGTGTTAATTTCTGCAGTTACATGTTTCTCTTAAAGATTTTATTTTAGAAGTATCTATCATAAATTATAACATTTCTCTTTTCGCGTGAACTGTCTTTGCTTTCCTGTAATTTCTAATTTTCATGTTCTGCAGTGCTTAGGGTTTGTGTATTCATCCCTTTGCTGTTCAACTTAAATGTTTATGTACAATGTCTCCTGAATATTGCCTGCAGTTTCTAGCCTGCTTTATACTTTAGAAAGATAGTTTTGTGTCTTTGTAGGGTAAGAAACGTGATGGATTTCTGTGTAAATAGGAGCACATTTCAACATTCATTCCTTATTTAAGTTACTAAGGATTTGACTGAGTGAAGTCGAAGCGGCAGATCTTAGGGGTCAGTTTTCAGTTCTGTAGTGCGTAGCTTGAGGTGGACAGTTTGCAAGGTTGAGTTGACTTTCACCATATCACTCCCTGGCTCTGTCCCTTAGTCCGAGGCTCGGGGCGTGCTCAGGTGGTCAGTCTGGCCTCTGCAGGCAACTGCTTTACAAGGCAAGCTAGCCCTGCCATAGCTTGCAGCTCAACATCTAACAGGAGCCTTGTGCTAGAGGGGAGTTGTCAGCATCTTTGCTTTCTTGTAGGAGAAGGTGAAGCTAATTCTAGATGTAATGTTGAACGCCAATGAGATGGAAAATGCTGCATAATATCACAGGATCATCTGTATGCAAAATTTGGTTACTGTTTCTCAACAATTGTTTAATTCTTCTAGGCAAAGACTTAGTGGTTGTAAGATTTGAGAAGCACAGCTGTAACAGAAAGCAATGAAAAACTTCCTTTTCTGTCACCATTTACTGTGACCTTCAAGATCGAATAATTCCCATCCTTCTTCTAAAACTCGAATAAATTCTATGATTATTATTGCCCGCATGTACACATTTCATTCTGACTGAGCAGATCATGAATGATTTTACTTTGATTCTGGATCTTCAGTCTGAAAAGGTTAAGAAACAATGTGTTAGGAAAAGGAACCCTTTTCTGAAGCCAAAAACTGCATTAATTTAAGAGATTTCCATGC
Source organism: Eurypyga helias (assembly GCF_000690775.1). Lineage (NCBI taxonomy): Eukaryota > Metazoa > Chordata > Aves > Eurypygiformes > Eurypygidae > Eurypyga > Eurypyga helias. The sequence goes on along the minus strand of NW_010232813.1, from coordinate 42,207 downwards.
AGAAGGAATACTGACATCTCCTAGAGTGTGCATTTGCATAAATCTTAGATAACTTCTGGCAACGTTCACCCCAACAATGTATGAGAAGCTGAGGTCTTACCTTGTACAGAGCTACAACTCATATCAGTGGAAATATTATGTAGAAAAAGAGCCGGGACTTTCACAGCAAAGAACTTCAAGCAGAATGATTTAGACTTCTGTACCTGCTGATTATTTTCCATCAGCTTTCATCACAGTTTTAGTCACTGGAATCATCACAGACCTTATAAAATATTAAAGCCAAATTTTGTCTGTAATAATATGTGACAAAGAAATAGCTTTGAATACGTGGTTGGGAATACTTTTTTGTATCTGTCTTCTGACTGACTGTCCATGAAAATGAATAATATGATGGCAGAAAATGTATTAATAACAATTAGCTTGTGCAGTTGAATGTTAAGCAAGCTCGTGAGTGCTTGTCTCTGAAAAATATTTCTGAAAATTTTTGACGTGGTATTATTCCAGTTACTTGAAAACTTGATTTCCAGGTGCATCAAGAGGTAGCGTGTCCTTCACAGTGCAGTTCCTACACTAGTGCTGGTTTAGCAGGTTTTAACCCCATTCAGTATAACTGAAACTTGAGTTAGTGGATTCTTTTCCCACAGCTTATTTTTCTCCGTGGTACAAATCAACTACCCCTGTATGCCTCAGCAAGCTTAGTAAAAGGAATATAGTAAACAGTTATGTTAATGTCACACAAAGGTCACAGTTCAGGTTTATTTGTTTTACTTAACCCTTGAAAAGATAATGGGACTAATATATTCTGTCTAATATAGGGCCTTGGACATGGTGCAATGACTTACTTGGAAGAAAAAGCAATAATAATAATGTGTGTCACTTTTTAGAAAAGATTCATTTTTTAATTAGAAATTTTGAATGTTGAACTCTGTTTCACTAATGTCCATTGTGAGCCTTTTCTATGAGATGGACTAATCATTAAAACATGGAAATAACTTCTCCTTCAGCATATGTGGAGATAGTAACCTGTTGGGGTTTTTATTTTGCTTTGAATTTTCATATGCTATTACATTTTTTTAAGAACTGAATGGCTGTGTTTGCACATCAGACTCTGTTCAGAAAAGAAACTTCTTAAAGTGCTTCTCAACTATCATGAAATAGTTAGTGTTGAGATAATTCCATCCCAACAGTCTTTGTGCTTTGCCAAGAGAATCCCAAACTAGTGATAGAACCACATTCCTAATGTACATTATTGTAAATTATGGATTTCATGAACTGAAGTAAGGCTCTAAGTTAATGTCATAAACACCAGCATGGAGATTTGATTTTTGCCTTTTCCTCAGTAATCTTTAGTTCATCATATTGATATAGAAGAAAATTAATTCCCTTACTGATGAAGAACATATGGGTGTTTTTATTTGTTTTCCTTTTGAATCTGCTTTATATAAACTACTTCAAAAATATTTTTGTGGTAGACATTGTTATTTTCACTTTTCTGGCAGTGGTGAAGCATCTGACTAAGTGATTGTTTAACCACTTCAATATTTGCCTTGTGTCACAGAAACAGCACAGAGGGACTGGAGGATATTCCTGAAGCTAACCCAAAATATTCTACGTTCTTTGGTCTATGTTAGCATGCTAGGCACTAAGCTCCAGAGAAGCCCATGCAGTTCAAATGTTCAAATCCTGGCCTTTTCTTCTGTTATCTAAATCTGATTCTTGATACCATAAGTTTTATGTGTGTTATGTTTTCTGGCTAGCCAGCTGCTGAGAGTTTAAACCCAGCTTGGAAGAGGGTTTCTTGGAATGATTTATTTCATGTTGTAAAAATGCTCAAAGAAAAGAACATGTTATGATTGTCTTTGCCATGACAAATTCTTTGTAGGCATCAATATGTAATTTTGGAATTCTGCTTGATAGCAGAGATTCTCTGCCTGTAAAAGTTGGGTCTGAGTGCATTCTATTTTAAATCTGGGGCCTGTTTATACTCTGTATTACTGAATGGCTTCATATTGTTCTAAAACCTAAAAAAGGTAACAGAAGAAATTCTTGCTTTACACACAAGACTAACAAAGGAGGGCTGCTAAACTTCAACAACCATAAATTTAATTGTAGCATCCAGAGACCAAGAGATATTTCCAAGGGCAAACTCAGCTTTCAAGTCTGAATTCCAGATGTTTGGTAAATAAGCAACATATTCACTGACTGAGGGAGGACTTCAGGTAGTAAAGGGGTCAAATTCCACTTAACAAAGGAGAAGCCAGGGCTGGGGAATAGAAGTGAGGTTTTAGATGGTGGGACTTGCACAAGAACAGAATTGTGAAAACATGAAGAACTTCTCAATTACCACCGAAGGATAGTGAAGAGCAGCAAGGAATGAAAGAAAGGAGATGTCTATATGTGTTTTATTTTTATGACATAGTGTAGGATGTTTTTCTTGTGCTGGATCATGACTTCTGCTGCAATAAGCTAAATGTGATATATATGTGCTGAATCTTTGTAAATCATATTTGTCTGTTAGGGCTCACCTTGAAAAGGTGACCTCAGATTACCCATAACCTGAGGAGAGACAAACACGTTTGTGATCCCCCAAAACAACATAGCTGAGCTTCGAGTTCTCATTCTGTTAGGTGATAGTAGAGAGACCATGGAAGAAGATAAAACAAATTTATTCCTCTTACTGATGAAATCATATACAGCAGCATCTAGCAGAAAAGATCAGCTGTGGATGTGATAGCAGATGTAAAAAAAAAAAGAGACCAAGTCCAACATCATCATTAGAATTCTTTCTCTACTCCATTGATAGTTTTTTTCCAGCCTCACAGCCTCAAAAGAATGGTGGGTTTAACACTTACAGTGAATTTTCTCCCATTTCAGATTTTTTAATGTCAGTGGAAGATGTTTGTACGCTGCTAAATCACATAGTACTTCTCTACCATAATTACTTCACAGTAGCAAGCTCAGGATTTGATGTATCCGAATGACAAGGCATCTCAAACTGAGATGATTAGTTTGTTTGAAATAGGAAGGTTAAGGAAATTCTGCACTAGATTTCTTCTACAAGACACATAAGGTCCAAAACCTTGTGTCTGTGCTCTATTCCTAACATTATCTTTTAGAAAGATCAGCCTCTCAATATGAAGACCTGTACAGACTTGTGCAAGATCTCACTTACTTTACGTTTTAACTAGATATTGACAAATCAATCATTCTGACTCACAGGGGAAAGAAGTAGGAAATTTGTTATTGTCTCCAAGAATGATGGAGATAACAGGCAGAAGAGTTGGAGAAGGATCCAAAGTGGAACATTGACAGAAGCAGAAACAAAGCTGACTGTGTAGTTGGCTACTATCCCTGCTGACTGATCGTAAGGTCTTGCCATCAAGGTGCACTAGCTGCTTGGGTCTAAATAACTAGCATGCTGTAGCAAACCTAAGTTATCCTCACAACCGAAAATGAGATTGCCTGTTAACGTGTGATGAGTTATACATTCAGTTGACTCTTCAGAAAAAAGTTCAACAAAAGCTAGAGAAATAAATTGACTACCTACAATATTGAACATTACTATCACTTTTTAATTTTATTTTGGGACACTGCTGCAGATCCATTATTAAATAATAGATCATATAAAATAGTATGTTATTGTAGCTAAAAACAAATATAGTAACTCTATATGCCTTTCAATATATCTTTGTTGTCAGAGGGTTTTTTCTCCAGAAAAACCTTCTCCCAGAGAATTAAGTGGTTCCAACTGAGAATTAAAAACAAACCCAACAATGAATCAACATCTGGATGACTGTTAAGGTTTAAAAGCTATGGTATTAACAGTGCAATTTAACGCTGCAGTTTATTTCTAGAAGATAAGTGGGGATCACAAGTAAGGAAATTTTAATGGATTTATAGCCTAGTTTATTAACAAGGGTTCATTCAGATTTTTTTTTTTTTAATGTAGCAAAAGGTCAGTGTCACATTTTAAGCTGCTGTGAATTGGCTGTAAGCAGCTCACACAATGCTGTGCCATTCATTAGGCAGCATTGTGACCACAGTTAATAGAAGGCTCTGAGGCAGAGCCTAACACATACAGCTAGTTTTAAATACCTCATGCATACACTCTGGTCAGGAAGTTTGATTGTTTTGTTTTTTAGTGATTGGTCAGTTACTAAATTCTAAATTCCCAATAATGTCTAGTATGTTTTGGTTCAGTTCACAAGGACATGATTAATCAGCTGTATGATCTAAAAACAGATCAAATTTGCAGTGAAGCCAAAAGAAATTTATGAACTGAAAGTGACACTATTTAGCAGAGGCAACACTTCAATGTAATTTGAAGAAATGAATGATAATTGTTTTCACACTAAAATGTGGGAACACAGCAGGGCAATTCCAAGAAGTGCCAGGATCATCTTCTTTTACTGGCTTACAAAGAGAAAAATGCATTGTAAATATTCACAGCTTTGATGTTCTCTTCAGTTCACCAATTCCTTATAGAACATATTTCACTCAGTGGAAAACATCTTCCCTGTCTCACCCTGGATTTAGAGCCCTAAATCCCCACAAGGATCTTTTTGTTTCATTGCAGCATAGCTAAGAATCAGGGGAAGGCCAACAAGGCCGATGATATGGTATGAGCCTGTTACAGACCACCCAACCAGGATGAGGAGACAGGCAAAATATTGTATAAGCAGCTGGGAGAAGTCTCGCAATCACTATCCCTTTTTCTCACGGGGAACTTCAAGTTACCAGATGTCTGCTAGAAATACAACACAGCAGAGAGGAGACATTCTGGGAGGTTCATGGAATGTGTGGAGGTAAACTCCTGACGCAGCTGGTCAGTGAGCCAGCTAGGGAAGGTGCCTCACTGGAGCTGTTTTTTATGAGCAGAGAAGGACTTGTGGGTGGTGTGGTGGTTGGAGGCCATCTTGGACACAGCGATCACAAAATGGTAGTGGTTTTGATTCTTGGAGAATTAAGGATGAAAGTTAACAGAACTGCTGCCTTGGTCTTCCAGAGGACAGACTTTGACCTGTTTAGGAGACTTATTGACAGAGTCCCTTGGGACGCAGTCCTGAAGGGCAGAGGAATCCAGGAAGGGTGGTCATTCTTCAAGAAGGAAGTCTTAAAGGTGCAGGAGCAGGCTGTCCCCATGTGATGAAAGACAAGCTGGTAGGGAAAAATACCGACAATGTCAATGAAGAGAGAGCTTTGGCTGCAACTCAGAGAAATGAGGAGAGTTTATGAGCTCTGGAAGAAGAGGCAGCCAACTTTGAAGGTTTACACGGATGGATATCATAAGGTTATGCAGGGAGGAAATTAGAAGGGCCAAAGCCTAACTAGAACATAACCTGGCTACTGCCATAAAGGACAATTAAATATGTTTCTATAAATAACAACAACAGGAGGGCTAAGGAGATCCATCCTTTATTGGATGGGGGGGAAGGGGAACATAGTGACAGAGCATGAGGAAAATGCTGAGAGACTTCATTCCTTCTTTGCCTCATTCTTTAATATTAAGGCCAGTTGTTCTCCAGGTATGCGGCCCCCCTTAACTGGGCGAAAGAGATGGAGAGCAGAATGAAGCACCCATAATCCAAGAGGAAATGGTTAGTCACCTGCTATACCATGTAGATACACACAAGCCTATGAGGATAGATGGGATCCAGCCAAGTGTAATAAGGGAGTTGGTGGAAGGGCTCCCAAGACATTTTCAATAATTTGTCAACAGTCCTGGCTAACCAGGGAGGTCTTGGTTGACTGAAGGTTAGCAAATGCAACATCTACTTACAAGAAGAGCTAGAAAGAGGATACGACGTATTACAGGCTTTTCAGTCTGGCCACAGTGCTGGGGAAGGTTAAGGAGCAGTTCATCTTGAGTGTCATCATGCAGCATTTGCAGGGCTGGAGCACCTCTGCTATGGGGACAGGCTGAGAGAATTGGGCTTGTTCAGCCTGGAGAAGAGAAGGCTCTATGGAAACCCTGCAGCAGCCTTCCAGTACCTGAAGGGGCTACAAGGAAGCTGAGGGGGACTACAAGGGTCTGTAGTGATAGGACAAGGGGTGATGGTTTTAAATAGAAAGCAGGGAGATTTAGATTAGATATAAGGAAGAAGTTCTTCATGCAGAGGGTGGTGAAGCACTGGAACAGGTTGCCCAGAGAAGCTGTGGATGCCCCATCCCTGGCTGTCAGGCTGGATGAGGCTTTGAGCAAACTGGTCTAGTGGAAGGTGTCCCTGCCCATGGCAGGGGGGTTGGAACTAGATGGTTTTTGGGGTCCCTTCCAACCCAAACCATTCTATGGTTCTATGTACAGAACAATCAGGTGATCAGCCCAAGCCAGCATGGGTTTATGAAAAGCAGGTCATACTTGATGAACCTGATCTCCTTCTATGACAAGGTGACCTGCTTAGTGCATGATGGAAAAGCTATGGATGTTGTCTACCTAGACTTTAGCAGAGCCTTTGACACCATTTCCCACAGCATTCTCCTGAAGAAACTGGCTGCTTATGGCTTGGGTGGGCACACTCTTTACTTGGTAAAACACTGGCTGGATGGCTGGGCCCAAAGATTTGTGGTT
>NW_010232813.1:28384-35135 GCF_000690775.1 Eurypyga helias | reverse complement strand
TTTACTGGGTAAAACACTGGCTGGATGGCTGGGCCCAAAGATTTGTGGTGAATGGAGTTAAATCCAATGGGTGGACAATCACACGTGGTGTTACCCAGGGCTCAGTACTGGGGCCGGTTCTGTTTAATATCTTTATAAATGATCTGGATAAGAGGACATACTTTAGCGGTGGACTTGGCGGTGCTCGGTTAACAGTTAGACTTGATGATCTTAAAGGTCTTTTCAACCTAAACTGTTCTATGATTCCATCATGTATCATAGTCTACTGTTAATATATGCACAGTGGAGGATTTTGTTTCTTATCTGAACAGGTGAATACATTGATTAATAAATGCTGCATAATTCATTGAATAAGTAATTGCTCATACAGTGATAAGCTTCTTTGCAGTACTGAGCTTTTGGCAAGCTTCTTTCTGGCTGTAATTTCTGATAGAATAACACTGATACAGCATCTTTCCTCAGGAGAAGTGACTATAATACTAATTTTAAAGAGGTGATCTGAAATTATAGGTTGAAGTTCATTTTTAAAGAAAAGGTCAGACTTGTGGAAAAGGAAACATAATGGAAATGTAGGGATTCAGATGACAATGTGTTCACTAATGTTTCTTAAAGTAAATATACTCAGTAGATGATTGACAAGCTTGCCTTCAGAAGATGTGAGAGCTGCTTCAGTCCCTACTCCACTTAGATCAGAAGGACACTGAAGCTCAGAGTCCGTTTTCCAGGTGAATGACCTGGTCTGGATTATAGGCTAATGTAGAACAGGTCACCAGTGGCCTACGTAATCACACTTTCTTTGAGACAGTAGATGGTTGTTTATCAATAACGGTACAAGAGAAATAAACACATTAACCAAAAATTGAAGCAAAATTCAGTCACATCTTGTAGTTCTGTTTTTAAGGAATAAAAATGAAACAAAAGAAGTAAATGGAGAGAACAGCTCTGTTCAGTGAATTATTCCATTTTCACAGCTTCAATTTGTTTAGTATTTTCTATATTCTAAATTTTTCCAGTTTAAGAAATCTCAATGAGGATAATCAGATTTAAGGTATAGCCTCTTGGTATATACATTCTAACACACTTAAGAGACGTCTGTAGAAATCACATTTTGGAGAGACCATGTGTTGGATCACTATGTGTAAAGTCTCATTATTTACAAAGCCAATAGTACTGAGTATTATTTGGAACAATAAAAGAAGCAGCTTGCTATCCTACTTGCCAGTAGGTTTCTGAATGACGTTTATAATGCTGATGTCAACCTATTTTGTATTCTCTTTATGGGCAGACAGCTTCCTTTTGAGTATGACATGGAATACACTGTGCATACTGAGGTGCTTGAGTTTACAGCCCTGGCTTAAGCAACGGGGCTGCTGGCTCTGGAAAACTGCAGTGCTAGCCTTGACCCGTCCCCTACCTTCATCAAATCCCAAAGGTTCATTTCAAACCGAGCCTAAAACAAGTGGTTTCCTACAATGACTAACAATCCAAGTCTGGCCACTTAACGAGTGATTTTTGTGTTTTCAGTGCATATGAGAAACAAAAAGGCAAAATAATTCTCTGTTCTTCAACATGTTTTGTTTACCCTCAAGTCAATTTGTGTCTCTCGCCATTTTACTGCACTGAGTAGTGAAACAGCCTTGATCCTCAAAACACATCTGGATGTTTACATCAAGTAACAAAGGCAAGCTCAAGGGCTGCTGTCTGAGTGCAGATCAAAGCTTTGCTGAGTGGCTTGTTTTTCAGTTTTGGGTTTTTTTAGGAGTGGAAAAAAAAGGTGTTAATGCAAAGAAATTGAATTTGTAATTAAGCATATAGCAGAAATTAACATAATCCTGAAACGGAACATCTCCGTTTCTTAAGTAAGCTTGATATCCAAATCCATCCTGTACTTTGTCTCTTTCCTCAAACTGATGCAGAAGAGAAAGCTGACTAAACTGCTCTACAAATTATTTCCCTCCTTTCCCACTGTGCTTTCCTGTTTGTCTTACATCTACCAAGCAGACTTCATAAAAGTCGAAAGCAAATAATTGAGCATCAGAGCTTCTGATTGTTTTGGTTACTCTTTCTTTTTTTCCCAGAACTGTGTGCTTAAGGGATAAGATAGCTGCATGCGTGGACAGAGACACAACTTGCAGCAAGAGTAGTAATAAATTCAGACCAATATATAGTTCCTATTTCATGTACAGAAAAGTATTAAGTATTTTGAAAAGCCCTTCAAATCACTCTCTACTTCCACTGCCTCTTCTTCCTAAATGTCCAGGAACTGCACTCCTAACACCACCACGAGTGTCATACGCTCGTATGTATGATGCTTGACAGAATTGCCCTGAAGGTTCAATTACTTGGGTGTGTGATGATGAATGAAAACTGCTGCAGCTCTCAGAAGATCTGGAACAGACTGGCAATTGTTTGATCAGCTGTGGCATCCTTATTAAAGCTCTGGTGAGACTGGAGACTTTCAGTAGTTACAGAATACAGGCATGTCAGAGCTTTGGCTGTTCCCAAAGCACAGTAATGCTGTGAAGACAGAAAAAAACTCACTTGCAGAACTGCAGTTGCTATGGTCTGTGTCTGGAATGCATATAACCCTAAGATAAATATTTCAGTAGCTGAGGATGAGCAAACTACCTATTGACACCTTTACTAGAAGAAGGTGAAATAATCTATTCTTGGAGAAAACCCAGAACTGAAGAGATTATTTAAAAAAAAGAAAAAAAGAAAAACCACACCAAGCAACAGGATAAAGTAAGGAAACACTACAGGAGCAGTAAAAATACTGCTGATGCAGGATTTTGTAGAAGCTAGGCTTGTGAGTTAGTCAAAGGATTATTATCACAAGACGCTTGTGCATTCTACCGTTAACCTGCTGAGTCATGAGGGCAATGACAGCAAACGTCCGCAGGATCTCAGGAGACGTTCTGAAGTACATGGTTGTCAGGCCTTGGACCAGGAATAGCAAATGCAGTTTTACATATAAAATTCAACAGTGAAATTGCTGGTTAGTGTCAACCAGCAACCTAAGGAATCTCAGTACATTATTTGTTTATGTGTCCTCAGCTGGGCAATTTGAGCACATGATTTGCCTTAAGCGGTCAAGTTTAAATATTTCATAATATTTCAATAATAATCAGTTTAGTTAAGCCTGCGCTATTTTTTGCTGAATTAGTTATATTTGTTTGACAGCTGTGGAAAAATAAAGGTTATCTGTTTTGTAGATCAATAGAACTGCATCACCTACAATTGAATTCCCACTGAAAAGTAAGGATCAGCTGGTCTCGTAATGGTGAAGTCAGCCTTCATTGTCAAGAAAGTAAAACTGATGACCACAGTGAACCAAAGTGAAGTGGGATGGAAAAAGTGGTGGTTCAGGGTTATATATTGGGAATTTCAGGGATATATGTATGCATCTCTGTTCTGCCATATTGGCATAATGAAGTTACCAAAACTATGGAATTGAAATAAAGAATTACTAAAAATGATAAAAGCCCAAGGTATCGGAAGTGGGAGGCATTTATGAAATGCTTTCTGTGTGCAAACCCTTATGTTAAAACCCTACTTTCCATGAGAACATTGCTGTTACTAACTGACAGTCAGGAAGCTTACATCTATGTTATCAAACAGATGCATTTCTGTATACAGATACCCCATGATACCTCCAGCGTTAACTCATCCACTGTAAGCACAAAGAATGAAGTCTAATTTGCTGTTGAACAAACTCTCCTTTCAGATGTGTTCGTTGTTACAAAACCAGCCCAAGCCTCTTTTTCTTTCAAGAGACATTCAGATAAAAGCATACAGGTATTCAAAATGAGCACTTTTATCATTATAATCAATTTTGAGCTTAATATGTTTAAGGTAATTTGTTTACTGTTTAACGTAGGACCTCTTTGGTGAGAAGTGTGAACAGTTAATGAATGACTTGAAAAACTCTGCTGTGTAACTGTAAATTCTAAAAGCATTTTACAGTGAATTGAATTCATTATGTCTTGACACTTGGCATTCTGGGAATATTGTAGCAATTGATAATAAATCTGTTTCCCCCACATAAACCAAATTCTTCTGTGCCTACAGCTGCATCCATAATTTTCACTGTGAATCAGTGTACTGTGTGTGTGAGTGCTCATAAGAAAAATGACCTTAGATTTAATTGTCTTGGTATAAAAACTTATGTTCTCATTTTAGATAAAAATAACGTTACAGCTGTAACTATTAGATTGCTTGAACGATTGAGCTATATGAATATTTACTTATGAATATGAAACATCAGTGAAACACCTGTGGAAAAATATTTTGTCCAGTTGTCCTACCCCTTGCTCAGAAGTGCAATTTCTTATGAGCTTAGATTTTTAGCAAGTTTTTTTTATTTCTTTTTTGGTTAATTCAAGGAAAACATCAGGGGAAAGCACGCACACTGCAAGGGGAACAGCTTAGGACGATCACTTCTGTAATGTTAGTTGCAGATGGAGATTTCTGACTTGTTTTCTATTTTGCATATGGTTTGTACACCCATCCATTGTGCTGTCTTCCTCATCCCTTTAGTCACATAAAGCAGTTCCTAAAGAACTGGGCTGCCTCTCATGAAAGAAGTGTGTGCTCTTTTTTTTTTTTTTTTTAATACACTCCAAGTCCCAACCTGTAGAATTCCTGGGAAGCAAGGCTGAGGAACTTTTTTTTTGTTATTGTCTACAGACATACATAAACTTAATCCTAAACTTATTTCCACAAAGTAATGTATCTGTTGATTATTCAGCTGCTGCACAATTCACCAGTGACAGAATTAAGAAATAAATGCACCAACTTGTTTTAAAATGCAAAATATGATCAGTGACCCATAAATGAACCTTAAAAATATAATTCAAAGGGTATTTTGTTCTGGATGTTTGGGTTAAAGATAAGGACTGGAAAAAAATGTAAACCGTGAGCACTGTTCCTCCTGAGTCCTGGGTGGGTTATATATCTCAGCTGCATACTGACAAGTAATACCATCTCTCCTCCAGCCTGTACACCCTTCATCTCTCACTGCTGTAGGCTATTCATCATTTTGCAGGTACAGTTACTGTTCTTCTTTCTCCCCCAAGCATATTACCCAGCTCTTCTCTCTTTGTTGTTGTCTTTTCTCACTCCTCAGCAACTTCAGACCTCACTCACCTTCAAACCTCTTATGCCAAGCCTGCCTACAGCTTGGCTCACACTTGGCCCTGCTGTGGCTTGTTTACTTTGATTTAATTAAAATGCACCCATCCAGAACCTTGGGTGCATTACTGACTGCCGCCTTGCAGAACCTTTAATTTCTGCAGTATTTTCACATTGCTTTCTCTCTATGCCTGGAACAACCTCCTTCTTCAATTACAACAAGCAACCTAAAATTTCTCCTTCAGAGCCACCTTTTGAATCCTTGCTAGGATTTAACTACCAAACCTCTATTTTTACCTTCTTTAGCCAGGCAGGATTTTGTTTTATGTCAGTCACTGAAGAAACCAACCTCTGCAGTTAGGAAGGTCAATGCCCAGCTCAACATTGAAGTCATTGTTTATATGTGGGTTTTTTTATTTCCTGGTGGTGTTCAGATTTTTATGTTAGGTGTGTAGCTGAACAGAACCAGTGTGTTGTCCTCTGTTACCTAAGTACCTATCTGATGGGAAGAGTTAGCAGATAGAAAAGTGTATCTTCCTAAGTGGTTAACCGTGTCCACTGTTCAAGAAAAAAAATTAAAAAAAAAAGGAAAAAAGGCGAAGTTGTGCCTTTCTCATATACAGAGTCTCAGCTTTATTTTAAAGTGCCAAGAACATCAATAGCACTATATAAAAAATGAATAATTCAAGCAATTAGAAACCTGAATAAATAGAATTTATTAACCTTTTGGATGTGCTTGTTTTTCAAGCATGGGAGCTTCCTTAACCCTCTTTTCTTATTTCCTTATTTCTTTCCTCATTTCTAGTTCTGTCCCCCAAAGCCCTTTCTGACCCTTTCTTCTCACTCCATCCTGGTACAACTCCTTCTTCCTGCATACTGCTCATGTATTCTGTTTTTTGCTTTTTTTTCCTCTTTTTCATATTCTTTAGCCATAATCTTAATGTCTTACACCTTACCTCTCAGTACGTGCAACAGTGAAAAATGACTATGCTTCAAGTCTGCTCATCTGACCTTTTTTGTGAGGACCTCTATAAGGTGAGAGGAATCTTCACTGACTGTAAAAGCAATGATAGAAGCAGATGTCACAGAAAAGTGCAGGTCATCTTGGTCAGATGAATCCCACCCTTGGTAACTTCTCCAGTTTTCTTTGAAATGTGCTCTTGGAAGGCCTGGATCATTTGATCCAGCAGTTAGTCAATACCCGATACTTGTTGGATTGTCTGGTTCTGCCTCTAGAGCCTCCACAGAGACTCCTAATGCTCTCATTTTTTGTGTTTAGAGAGGGGGAAATGTTTCTTGCTTATTCGTTGCTGGGTGAAGAGAGTCATCGTTGCTATTGGAAGCAGAAGTAGGTGGGTTGGTACTTACAAGAATACTCTAGAGCCTTAACACAGCACTTACCCGATACTTGTTGGATTGTCTGGTTCTGCCTCTAGAGCCTCCACAGAGACTCCTAATGCTCTCATTTTTTGTGTTTAGAGAGGGGGAAATGTTTCTTGCTTATTCGTTGCTGGGTGAAGAGAGTCATCGTTGCTATTGGAAGCAGAAGTAGGTGGGTTGGTACTTACAAGAATACTCTAGAGCCTTAACACAGCACTTTGGATATAATGTCCGTGGG
>NW_010232813.1:0-28339 GCF_000690775.1 Eurypyga helias | reverse complement strand
CTGCTGAATACGTGTTTGCTAAGATTGTTACGAAACTGCTGGGTTTTTTTTTCTGAAACACCCACGTTGTGGTTGGTGCACAACCAAGTGCAACCAGCCTTTCACAAGAAAGTGGGGAGAAAATGGAAAACCTTGAGTTCGATCACCTGTATGTGCAGTTGCTTGGGAAAGACCTGGAGAGGAAAAGGGGGGCTCAGGTCATCACCAGACTCAGGGAACTTGGTGCCTGTCAGAAGATTCCCAGTTACAAAGCTGCTCTAGAAATGCATCTTTAGAAAAGTGTCATTGGACTAAGGCTAGGTGTGTTTTTCTAAAACTGTGTTCCAGCAGAACCATTTTTGAGAAACGCCTTTTTTGTTTTGCCATTGGGATGTAAAAACAGGTGTTATGGTATTTAAAACAAGATATTTATCAGAAGGCATTGAACAGGTAACAAAGATCTTGAGAGATCGCAAGTCCTTCTCTACACTTTCAAATCAAAAGTGTATTTTGGCCAAACATTCTAATTTCTTTCACTAATCTAACTTTGGTTTAAGTTTGTTTGGTGGTGAGTTTTTGTTTGTTTGTTTTGTTTTGTTTTTTCCCCAAACATGGCTGCAAAAGATAGGTCAATATAACAGTTCAACTGAAAAATACCTATTTTTTTTCTTTATTCACGGTTTTGTTTTAATGCTTTATGGTTATTAGTATACAAAGTATTCTGTCAGCTTCAAATTACAATTCTATGTTTTTCTTTCTGTTGTGATGGTAATTTCAGTGCCAGAAAATCAAGCATTACTGAAATTTACTCTGACTCTAAAGGTGGTTAAAACTTGTGTAATACTCTGTTGAGAAAAGAAAGAGGATGTTATACAAACATCCTTTTTTATTAATGTTTCGTTTGTCATGGAAGTTTTTGTAGTATGCCTCTAGGCTTTTTGTCAGAAATGCTAAAAAGTATTTAATGGTTTTAATTTTATTTTCTTAATTCAGGAAGACTTAAATTCATTGTCAAAATATTTGGTTATTCTCAGCATTTTTAGTTCAATTTTTTTTTTCTACTGAGTGTCACATTTCTTCTATTTATTCAAGTATGACCTAATTTTTTTTTGTTTTGATTTTTTTATGTTTTTATTACAGTTTTTATCTGTGTGACTGAAGAAAAATTTTAATTTCCTACAGGTGATACTATGTTATTTATTCCCTTCTGGTGAGATATATAGCATATAGAAAGCCAGATAATGATATTAGATATGTAGATCAAAGAAGGGAGCGTTGTGTTTAGCAGTAGAGATTGTGGTTTCATGAAAGCTCAAATTTCCATCAATTCTACTCAATTTACATTCAGTTTTTCTTGGATTGTAAATGAGCACAATTCCATTAAAAAGGTATCTGTACTTTTTAGTGCACGTACATTCCTTTTGAAATGGAGAGATTCTAAAACTTTGGCTTGATCTGTTCCTGACCTGCATGAAATCAACAACTTTTTTCTCAAATTTTTCTAATTATTAGTATTTCTGTACAAGGGATACTTAAAACAATTTAGGCAGCTGGAAGAGTTTCTTGTTTCTAAGACAAGAACCTTCAAGAACCTGTTTCTTGAACCTTCTTCAGAAGGAAGAGGTTCTTGTTTCTAAGCTGCACTGTCCATTTCAATCTTTGACTTGATCAGTCTGTTCCTCAGCAAGCAACCCTAGCTGCTTCCAACTCCACTACAGCTTTGGATTCTGACATTTAAAAAGACAGGAGAAAATTTGCAGTATAAAAAGTTGGAATTACTCAAATTGCACAGTATTTCATACACTTCTGTATGTGTTTGCCCTATTAGATTATATTTACCTTCCCAAAGGCATCACATGAACATAGTATTTTATTAAGATGCTCATCTCCATTACCTTTTCATCTGCAAATTTAGCTGAAAGTTTGACCAAAGTAACAAAGCAGAAATGTATTTTAGCTTTACAAGAAGTATAAGTTGCTGCCATTTAAGGCTCTTAAAATCTTAAAAAAATGGATTGGACTAAGTAAACAGAATATGTTCTGAAATACTTTCTTTGTATGCAATTTAGAATTTACATTAATATGTTCCATCATAAATTTAGTTGTTTCTGGCTCTTTGAGATCAGGTAAGGTTATTTTCTAGCTCTTTGAGATCTGTCAAGGGTATAGGATGTGCCTTTGAATGTCATTAAGACTCAAAATCTACTAGACAGGATCTGCAGTGTGGATTGGATTAACTGGATCAGTTGATACAGTTAATGTAGAAACTCTAGATGAGTTTCTCTGTTAACTCTTACTGCGCTTGTGACCGGGACAGCCCTCTGATGCTCCAGCCTGGACATATGTTTGAATTGCTTTACTGCATACCATCTTGAAGACCTTTTATGTTTCTCAGTCCACCCGAGTCGGCTAGAAAACGTTTATGCCAAAAATGCATTCAAGACCATAATCCTTTATTTTTCTCATAAATCTCAACATAATATCCAGCCTAGTGTGAGACTGTGGTAATTAAAGTCTTTACTGAAAGCTTTGTGTTTCATGGGTCATTGGATATGCCAATTACCTTTCACTACGACTGTCACCTGTATTTATGTTATAGTTATAGTTAGCAATGGAATAATTTCATATACTTGGCAAAATAAGCTGTTATAAAGGTATTGTAATTTTTTTTAAAGATAAAGCATAAAACTGTTGGTTGTTGGGTTTGGTTTTTTTTTTCTCTGTACTCCAGCTAAATGAAACCAAACATCTTTATCTAAGTAGGTCTGTTGAGTCTTCTGTTCACTTAATAAAGTGTATTTGCAACGTATGACGTGTTTTGTATTGCAATTGGTTTTACATGTCCTTTTACCTTTCTCTAAATGGGAACAAACTGTTCAAAGCTTGAACTGGATAAACAGATCTATTTTGTGTAACTCAATAACTGCTGATAGATGGTTCATATTTCTCAGGCTGGGATGTTACCGATACCTTTTCTTTTCTCTGCCATGTTACAAGAGTAGTAACTCAGTGTCATGAAAAAATAGAGCATCAATTGGATGGTAACACTTGTCTCATTTACAAAGTGGTGTTCAGGATCTTTTTTAATTTTATATTAAATTTTATTTTCAATTTTTATTTATCTATTTAATGTAATCAGGTAAAACAGGCAATGCAGTAAATATATATGAACATCCACTTCAAATGTAGCCAAATTCTTGAGTTTATTTTATCTAACAATGGCATAATGACAAATGTGGCTTCTTTGTCTTGCCTTATTTATAAAATAGAGGTAGGATTAGGCTTTTTGCAAAATTAGTACAGGAGAGCTACAGGGAGATGTGGAAGGGGTCGTAAAATAAGAGGCTACACCCATCTGACCTGTTTATGGAAATAAGCCAAGGTTTTATAAATGATGAAAATATTAGGTCAAACAGAAACTAATACTATTGTATATATCCCCTAAAAGACTTTGCCATTTCATAAAAGAATCAAGTTTCCAAGTAAAAAATATCTACCGTAGGTGAAATTTTGACATTTTATCACACATTCATATGAAAAATAATTGTTTCTAGAAGTTCCTATACAAGCTATACGCAGATGGATGAGTTTCTTTGGTTCTCTGTTGGGTTGCTGGAGTCAGCTTACAAAAACTGCCTAATAAAATTTGTTCCCAAATTCTGAGTGAGCTCACTGAGGTTTGTTTTTTTTCAGCAAAAGGTGAAAAAGATAAAAGTTTGCTCTGAGCAAATTAATGCTTTTTAGTAGGAAAAAATTAAACGGACAGTAAAGGCACATGTAGTGATATTCTGATTCCTTGTTTGTCTACTTCAAAAAGCCATATTAGAAATCACAAAGCTTTTTATATTTTATTCACTCCTGCACAGTAACAACTTAACTCAGTTCTGCCTGTGAAAGCTATAGGTGTTCATCAGCACTTACAAGTTTGTGGATTGTTTATCTGTTCACATGCAAGGCTGTCATTGTGGTAACAATGCGAATTTTGAACCAGGGTAAAACTCTTTATGTAAGCACTCCCTGAAGAGTAGCAATATATCTTCAGAAGAACGTAATTTAAAAATGAAACCCCACTTTATTTATATTTAAAAAAATGTCTGTGGTGATTTCCCTGGGAGCAATGATGACCTTTTGGTTTTAGCAGCACTAAATCCACTTCTACATAAATTTGAGTACTTCAAGTATTTTTCAGATTTTGCATCTTTTGATGATCTTTTAGAGTTTTTTCTTTCACTTTCCTGTTGCATTTACCAGTATGCCCTATTTGGTTTAAGATTCATTGTTTTCTCGTAAATGAAACTATTTATTCTTGCAGAAATATTACATATGCAGCAAAACTCATGGGAGTCCCATTTTTTTTAGCTTGAGGTAATTGTTCTGAATCCAGTTTTGGATCAAGAGAAATTCTTCCCCTGTTAAGGTTTACTGTGTGCTTATGTGAAAAAAATGTTAAAGCCTGATTTTTGAGATGGACGTCCACATAATAGTGAAAAACAACCAGTATCATGCTGAAGGTCTCAGCTTGTCCATACTGTTGGGACATTAAAATGAAACTCTTACTCTTAAGGAGTGGTGTGGAAAGATATGGGGCAGGCTGGTTCATCTTTGTAACATACCTTCTTTGTGATAAATTTCTTTTCCCAGTTACCTCCGGAACCTAGGTAATGTCAAAGATGAAATCCACATCTTTGTTGTGTAATGTTATGGTTTTCACAGGCTATTCAATACCGTAATGGTTTCTCCAACATCAGTCTTGTCTGCAGAGGTTTTCAAAGACAAAATTACCATTATATTCTTCCCAGTCATTAATTGTCTTGCTTTTAAATACATATTGTTACTTAAACATTTGAAATGCTGCAGCTACTAAGATGGCATCTCCAGCTACAGAGGATTCCTCTCAATTATTTGAATAAACTAAAAGCTTGAGGTAGCTTCATAAGTATTTATTAGTATAGAAATTTCTGATATTAAAAGTGGCATACCTTACTTGCTCAAACTTGATTCACCTGTAGTGGCCAATATCAAATGATGTATTCAAATAAATGACATCAAGAAAAAAAGTCACATAATTTAGTCCAACCTCCTAGCTCTGGCAGGGTCAACTACACCTAAAAAAGCTGGAATACTGATATGTCTGTGCTTAAAAAATTCCAAATAAATGATTTGGTTATATCCCTAATTTCTTTCACCCTAACAATTGAAAAGTTTCTCTCTATGTGGCTTTGGTAATATTTTTTTAAAATTACATTGGGTTCTTCTCCACCCTGCAGTGGCCACTGAGCAAAGCAGATCACCCTTCTGTGCATGTTGGAAGGTTACCAGTGTCATACTCCATCTTCTCATCTTTAATCAAATTCTGTTGCTTGGACCTTTGCTTGCAGCTTACATTGTCTACTCTTTTTCTAATCCCTTTTACTGTTCCCTGCAATTTTCTTCATTTTATCTCCATCTTCCTTAAAAAGTTGTTGTGGGAAGAGGACACTGCATTACTGGGAGCTCGCTGGTGCTGAATTGAGCATAATTATTGCGTCTTTATCTGCTCAGCTGCTGCTTACCCTTTTACTCTGTGTGTTGTGACTGTGTTTGATTGCTGTTTTCTGGGTATTACACTCTGTGCTTGCTTTTACTGAATTCCAGCCAGCTGCTGAAATTTCCACCCCTAGTCTAAAAATAATCTTGATTCCAGCCTCCAATGTGCTTAGAACCCCTCCGCACTTAGTATAACAATCAGATTTGGTCTGGTCTCTGGCATTTGTAGTGGAATTGATGAAAATGCTTGGTAGATCTCAGCCCTTACAGTCCCACTTGAAATCCTCTTCTAGTTTGACAGCAAATCATTGACACTTGTTCACTGAGAGCAATTTCTCACCTGGTTGTCCACCCACCTCACGGTGATTGCATCTCCTGCCTTAGCTTATTTATGAGAATATTATATGGAATAATGTCAGGGCTTTAATTAAAAGTTAGGATATATCATATCTACAACTTCCCCTTTATTCGGTTAGCTTGTCAAAGATAAAAAGTAGACTTCTTTGACATTTCTTTTTGACACATGCATATATGTTGTTTTACTATCTTATCTCCTAGGACCTCATAGATACCATGTTTAATACTTAACTATAAAGTTTAATTTGACTGTGTGTCTCTCTGTTAGACCTGAGAGGGTTTTTTTTGTGAGGTTTTTTCCCTTTTTCTACAGGTTCTTGATAAATACTTACTAATATTTAGAATTCCAATGACCAATTTCCTAAAAAGTGCAAAGTGAATATTACCAATCTCTGCTCCAGTGCTCACATTTGACTGATCTGCATTTTCTTTCAACGTCTTCTTCATTGGTGCATTTCAATATCCTTGTTAAATTACTTCTGTTTAAGTGAGTCTTCAGAATTTGACTTAAGTGTGAAGATTTAAGAATTTGGTCTCCATTGTCTTTTACATTTTGTTTTCATCGTTCAAGTGTTGATGTGGACCTTTTTGTTGCCTTTTCTTCCTTGTTCTAATAAAACTTTTTTACATGGACATGAACTCCTCTTTTATCCTCAGTGATATGTGCTTGTTATCATACGTTTCTATGATTCCTTTTCTGCTTTCAGATTGTTAAAGAGCTCCTGGCTCAGCAGAAGGATCTCTAACTTTGCTTTCTCTATTTCCTTTGCATAGATATAATTTGTCTTTGTGCATTTGATAACAAAAAGTACAGTCTTGCTAATGTTGTCAAACGATGTGGCACTCAGACTAGTGGAAATATGGCTTACTGCATTTCTGTACTTACTAGCCTGTATTCTTTGAAAAACCTACTAAATATGCTACTGTGTTTTTTCAGACTAAAAAAAAGGCAAGAACAATTTTGAAATGCACACAGATGGAAGTGTCTCATGGCACTGATGATAGAAGAAACAGCAAAAGATTCAGCTTTTGGCAGACCAAGTCAGTTAGATTAGCAAGTTCGTAATTGCTTGAGCTTTTCTCTAGCTATTCACGGAACAGTCAGCTCTTCTGCCCTTGATGCTTTGGTCAGGACAGTACCGAGAGTGGCATAGCCAATTGGATTGCATTTGGTTTTCCCACAGGTTAAGGCTACATCTCAGCAGGGATTGGAAGATACTGCCTCTCAAGCAGACAGATGATGTCAATCATGTTATCAGTTACAATTTTTTTTTTTTTTTTAATGCAAGATAGCAGCTCTTGGCAATTGCAGAGTCTGGAATTCAGTAGGAACCAGCAGCTGGGAGATGTTGCCTTCAACAGTGCCTCCGATGATGCTGTCGCTCCTAGTTCTTGCTCCTGTATTAGCCCTCCTTCATAGCACTACCTATCTACCTCTGCTGTCTCCAGCATCTCTATCATAGCTTGCTTACTCCAACTTAGATTTTCTTTTCAAGAGACACGAGGTTTTTGAAGTCTGTTCTCCCTATTTATTTTACTCAACCTTCTAGTTAATTCAAATATTAACTATGATAGCTGTTTTTCCAATTAATTTTCTCCCTCTAGATTATAAATCTATTCCTCACTATTAATTAAACAAATCTGACATATCTGCACGCTGCATCAATAAAAGGAAAGCCTTGTGCATCCTCATTTTTTTCTCAGACCTCCTATTGTGACACTGAATAAACTTCTTCCTTCCACCTGAATTGAGGGGAAACATCCTTCTTATGGAGTATAACACTTCCCACTTTTGCCTGCCCTTAAAAAATTAATGATGCCACTCGGGTCAATATTGCAATGCTGTGATTTGTCTCACAAAGAAATGGTGAAAACAATCTTTCTGTAACTTTGGTTGTTTAGGAGGACAGATAAAGCATTCTGTCTCAAGAGAAAATGATTTCACAAAGAATTCCAGAGTAGATGTGTACCAGGGTATAGTAGAGCTTTAACATACAAGCAGCAACTTGCTTGAGTCAGGAAATAATTTGAAAGCTACAGAGTGTGGGCACCAGTTATTTTTTAGTCAGCCTGAACAGTTTCTTCTCTATAGGAAAAATGTTATCATTCAGCAGCAGACACCAATACACTTTACTTGAGAATTTTTTCCGGATAGTGTTATATGGATTTCCAAAGCTTTATGAAATACCTCCTCATTTATCATGATGCTGTTTGCAAATGCAGTAAAGTCAGAAAGCATCGCTACAGTGTATTGTGTGATTTTATTTTTATTCTTTCATACTCTTTTTTGAGAGCTAATCAGAAGTGCGACTCTCCCTACCCTGATTGCGTAGTTTTGTTACATTCAGTCTACTCTCTTTTCCACAAGTGGCAATGTTTACACTGGACATGAAAGACAACAAACACATGTTTCTTCATAACAAATTCTCAATAGGTTTTGATTTTGCTAGCCTTCATCCTTGAAGTGCTAATTTACATAGATTAGGAACCTCTTTGGCTCACTAATTTACATAGATTAAGAACCTCTTTGGCTCTACTAATGTGAGTGAGGTATATACATATGTATATATATGCTAGTTGCCATGTAACCTTACCAAAGCAAAGAGAGATGCATAATCTAAATAATTTTCAGAAGCAAGAGGGAATAATGTTAGTGATTTCAATGCTTGAAGAAGGAAAATGTTCTAACCATTAGAGGTCTGCTAAATCACTCTGTGAAAAACACTGGGAAAATCCCAAGGTCCAGGAAAATTGTCTGTGTCCTGCAGTTGATGGATGATATGTTTTTTACCATCCTTTCTACAAAGAGTCACAAATGCAGTGTTTCTTCTGTTCTGAGAGATGAGTTCAGGCAGTGAGGTCTGCTGTGGAGGAATGCTGAGCATCAACTAGGATGGAGGGCGCTGGGAAGGCTGCTGTGAGCATCAGGTGGGATACATAAAATTCTCTGAACGATTGGCTCCTAGTCATTTCAGAATGGACATTCAGTGTTTGTTAAAACTTCTGACTTTTTTCTCAGTATTTGCCAATTCTTCATGAATAAAATGGGGCATAAAGAAAATAATTCGGTTTGTGAAATGCTCTTAAACTCTGGAGTTGAATAAT
This sequence comes from Eurypyga helias, assembly GCF_000690775.1. Classification (NCBI taxonomy): domain Eukaryota; kingdom Metazoa; phylum Chordata; class Aves; order Eurypygiformes; family Eurypygidae; genus Eurypyga; species Eurypyga helias. The sequence continues at coordinate 19,372 of NW_010232813.1, read as the reverse complement.
CTGTGAGGCTAATAATAACTACAGATGTTGTTTGACTACTCATTGCGACAACAGAATATTCTATAGGTGCATGTTAAGTGAGCACCCACCATCCTGAGTTCTGAGTGAAGCCACAACCCTGTGGAAAATTGACTCAGATCATGTAATTTAATGCTAGTAAAGGTAGAGTGTGAAATTCAAGTATCCCAGGATACTTTAATTCTTGCTCTTCCTAACTATTGAAAGCTTCATTTATGAAAATCATGCTTTTTAATATTTTTGTGTGTGTGAATAATACATATTTGCAGCTAGTTGGTTGTTGTTTGTGATTGCAAGTCTAATTAATTGTCATGTAGCCTACTGCTTTTCAATGGAAATGTTTTCTTTTGTGGTTTTTTTTTTGTTTGTTTGTTTTTAATTTTTACTTGTTATGTGGCATGGTATCTTTTAGTACCTTTCCAAAATATCAAGCAGCTTATCCTAATTTTTGCTGTGATCAATAGATTCTGTCCAAAAGAAAAAGAGACCCAACACGGCTGATATTTCAGCAACAGCAAGTAGCATCTACAAGGTGTGGACACATACTTGAGCCTGAACACTCCAATTTATTAACCTAGGAATACATATAAAATTTCCTCCAAAGAAAATGCTGATTTCTGAAGGGCATGTCTTCCCTCATTGCCCTCTCCAAAGAGAGCTGTTACCAGTGCTTGTGCCAGCTTAGGAAGTTTGGCCATTGGTTGAAAATGTACAGCTGCCTGGACCTCAGGACTCTGTAGAGGAAGATGAGATTCTCTCTCCCACTTCATCTAGGAGGACAGGCTGTTTCCTTGGCATCTGTTTACCCTATGGAGGAACCATGGGCACCATACTCAAAGAGAGAGAAAGCTGGAAGAGGATCACTACAGAAAACCTGCCAAAGTGAAATAGTGGGGCCCAGAAATGTTCTTATAGCAAACTCACTATGTTATGTAGTACAAACCTAAACCCGAGTAGGTAGTTAGGCAGAAAATAGCGAAGAAAATTAGAACACAGCACGTGGAAAGATATCGAGGGTATTGCACTGGCACAGTTCATTGTGTCTCTTGGCTCATCCCTCTCATCATCACCATGTCTGAAATACTCTGAAAGACTGAAACACAACTCAGAAGTTAGGTCTAGTGAAACCAAATGCTCTCTCCAGCAAAGCGGTGCAGAAAAGCCATCAGCAAGGTCTTATAAAACTTCATGTTAGAAATACATTTCCAACTGGACTGTGTGGGAGGGATGAGTAATAGGCTCTCGTTCTGTTTCATTTGTATACTCTTTTCCCCCAGAATGGATGCACAGTAGTTTTCTGGAATCTCAGCAGTAGACCACTTGCTTTGCAATTCATCCAAATTGGCTATTCTTTATTTAAATGAATGTTAACATTTATTTATGGTACTTCAGATTTGAAGTGTTGGCATACATGTGTTTATTAGAATTTTTATATATGTTTTAAAAAAACTATGTCAAATGGGGAGAGGCTAGAAATTGTGGCTTCAGAAGCTATGAATAGTATATACTATGCTGAAAAAGCTTAATTTAACAAAAACTTTGTGCAAAGTATTTCAGGTGTTAAGATCTTCTGTCTTTATTACTATAACTCTGATAATTTGAAACACGAAGTGAAGAATTGTTGAAAAGGGGACCCACATAGTTATAATCTCTCTGAAAAGAATTAGCCATGAAGGTCATGTTCCCTCAGGGAATCCCATTTCTCTGTCATGATTGATGGTTTCCCTTTTCAGATATTTTTTGCTTTCTCCTATCTCATCACTGTATAATTCCACACTGTCCTTATCATACCTGATTATTTCCACCTTTACATTGGCATTTCTAGATAACTAAGATATTATCTCTCCCATTTACCAAATGCATTGCATCTACTCTTACATTTTTGTTCCCCCAGACCTATCACAAAACTCTTCATCTGTTAGATTCTTCTTACTCTTTTTTAAAACAGTCCTTTCACAGTTCTGTATCTGTCTAAATCTTTTCACCTTTTTTTCTCCCTCATTTTCCAACAGTATGCCATAAACCATGCCTACCTTGCTCCTTTTTTTGGTTTTGGTTTTTGCTTTCTCACCACAGCACTGTGACCTCTCCAGTTAGTAAGAAGATTCCTTCTTCAAAGCCATTTACTTCTGGATATCTTTATTTTTTACAACTCAGGTGCTGAAAATGTGTATTAATGTCTGTGAATGTGGGCACTTTTAGGTTTAGAACCTTTGACTATTTCTTTTGGATGCTGCCTGAGGTCGCAGAATTTGGTAGCCCAATGCAGTTGGCTGCTATGGTTCTGCATCCCCAGGCTCAGCAAGGCTGACTGTGTACTTAGGATAGGCATATATACGTATGTGCATATGTACACATACATATGCATGCATGCATATATACATATGCATTTATAGATATGTATGTATGAATACACCCATGCACTACAGATCACTTTGCTATCTGGCTTTAGATGCTCAGTCTACCTGTAAGTTGGACATTCAATCCCAGGCCTCCCCAGCTGCTGTCACACAGACACAGGAGCCTTGGAGGCCCACAGCCCTCCTCTGGTTGCTGGTATTTAGACCCCTCATCCTATTTGCCACATAGTTGAGCTTGACATTCACTATCATTCACCCGTGCCTGCTCAGAACAGAGATGGAAGTTAGATAAAAACAGGATTAAATGTGTATATGGAATAGACTGTGGTGATCAAGCACAGGCCATAGTCAGACAGATAGAATCATAGAATGGTTTGGGTTGGAAGAGACCTTAAAGATCATCTAGTTCCAACCCCTCTGCCATGGGCAGGGACACCTTGCACTAGACCAGGTTGCTCAAAGCCTCATCCAGCCTGGTCTTTGAAAAGGTATAGTGTACCATTGCCTGTTACCACCTGATTGACCCCTTTTATCCTTTATATTCTCTATGTCCCCTCTCTTCTTCCTCCCTGAGACACCTAAATACCTCATTTTATCCACCTTTAGTCCTTTTATTAAATATTCCATAATAAATCTCACACATTCCCACAGTCTTTTTAAAACATCCCCACATAAAGTTTTACTCAGTCTCCAAATATTTTTCCCCTCAGATCCCACAACGAGTCTCAAACCCTCATAGGCAACCACCTCCTTCAGTGTGGAAAGTGGTCATGTAAGGGTGTTTCTTTCACGGGGTCGCCTTGGGGGTTTCATACCAGGACCGTGGTCTACCCATTCCCCTTGGTGGTCTTAGGGAGCAGCCAATCCAGTGAGCAACTTTTCACTGGTTATGTTACTTGGGTTCTTGGCATGGCTCCTGCAATCCTCACTGGGGTCTTTGTGTGATCAGCCTTTGATAACATAACCTAACACACTGAAAGAAGCTCCTCCCACCCAAAACATGTAAATAATAATGCTTTGTGTAGAAGTTGTATTTTTTTTGTCCTTTGAAAGATGTCGTCAGTACACATCTAGGCTGGGGTTTTTACTAAAATCTAGAGTTCAAGACTAGCTTTCTGCACAGAGAGGATTTTTCAGAAGTGTTTTAGAAACTGACAGTTGATTAGAAGTATCAAGGGTAAGAAACTCCTACGTGTCCTTTGGTTTGCACTTACCTATAGTGGTCTAATATTTCATCCATTGTGTTCTGCCTAATTTCTGACTCCTTAGCACTTTTGAAGTCCATTTTCCATGGCTGCAGAATCACTGAATGCCCATGATTAACCCTTGCTAAGTCGTATTTAAGCTGTATCACCTTATCATGCAATGACATTTCAAGGCGCTTTACACAAGATGCTCGGTCACTGAATAACTGCAGTGTCTAGTGATGATCAAAATGACTGAGAGCACAAAGGGGAAATAAGTGAGCTTTCAGTTCTGATTTAGGGCAGAGGAGAGTTAGCATCCCTGGCAGGGTTAGACATGGAACACAAGAAAGACCTGGAGAAGAAGTGACAGTAAATCTGGCCACATGTACTCTCAGAGAATGTAGGGTACAATCAGGCATATTCAAACTTTAACTAGAGTGTTGGAAGTGGCCCTCATTAAAAAAATCTATTAGGATTAATACTGGAAATCTTGGAAGGCAAACAGTGTGTGTATCACATTCAAGAGCAACAAGCATCTGAGCAGCTATTGTAACCATAACAAAACTCATCATATATAAAAATTGGTAAAAGCTTGCAAATTTCTGCAAATTTTTGGCAATATGAAATTTTCCTTCTAAATTCTAAAGAGAGTAAATGTTTCTATTATTTATTCTGAAATTACTCTTAAGAAAGTATTTTGATTTGTTAAAAAACTTTAAAAAAAAATAAAAAGTTGTTCTATTCACTAGATCTTGAAAAAATACACTCCTCCTGGAATGTAAGTGTGCACTAAAGGTATAGACGCCAACGTACGTGAAGACTAGCTACTCCTTAGGTGTATCTGAATGTTAATAATGGACATTCTCAATAACACATCCAATGATGGGGTTTATTTTGTAACAGGAACAGTTCTAGAAAAAATTATTCCAGGTTCAGGAGTATGACATCTGTGTTTGTTTCTATACTTTAAATATTCAAATTCCATGATAGCAAAAAAACTGTGTTTTCCAAAAATATGTTATTAGCCTAAATATATTGTATTACTGACAACAAAATATTATCAAAGAATTAACATAAAAAACTTTTTTTAATTCAAGCTATCAAAGGCAGTTTCTGAGGAAATGAGTTAAATATGGTTAGAGCAAGACTTGGGAGCAGTATGTTTATTAGTTATATATGTATATTAGTACACACTTATGCTATACTCAAATCCATGTAAAATGGAATTCTCTGTGTCTGCTGTGATTGAATTCTAAACCTAGTACATCTATGAGAAACAGGAGGAGAGGGTTGTTTGTTTGATTTGCTTGGGGTTTTTTATTTGTGTATTGTATGGACGAATCTCTGTCAAAAGCTTTAGTGCTTACCATAAATTATTGTTATATATTCAACACTCACACCTGACTTGTGAACTAATGCAGAAAGTGGCAGTGGCCTTCAAACATTTCTTTAGTTTATAGGAGTGGAGTATCTCTTCTAGAAAGCAACAACATTACTTTAGAACCATCCTTCAAAGGGAATGTTATCATAAGATACTCAACACAGAGATTCATAAAGTGGAGCAGATGAAGATGAATTTTGCTCTGGTTTATAGAAAAACATGAACTTACATCAATTTTACAGGATGGGGAAAGCATAAATCTGCAGTGAAGGAAGTATAGTAAAAACACCAAGTGTAGTAAAGAGATAGGATTTATCTTTAGATGTGATTATGAGGTAGGCAGCAAGTCAGTAAAGTCAGAGCTGATAAACTTTTGTTTTAGGAATAAGCAATTTCAGGGCATTCAGGAAGTTGGGAGGCAGGGAGGGAGAGATTCTAGAAAACTAGGGTGGATTAAAGAGAGAAAGGGTGAATGTGTAAGGGTGCTTTGGATCCATTTAGTAGGTTTGTATATGAGACACATGAAAAGAGAAAATTTAAAACATCAGAATGACTAAAAATTCTGGCCTGAGGGTAGAGGGGTGTGATGGTGTTCAGTGCGGGAGCAGGTGGAAGGCCTTAATCTCATGTAACATGAGGTTTTGCAGTTTGGATTTTTGTATGAGAATGAGTTGTATGAGGCAATCCTCATAATCAACAGAGAGAAGCAAGAGTGTAATTCATCTGACCTCATCTTTAAGGTAAGGTAAAATTGTAGCTTAGAATTAACTCTTGTCACTGCCTTTACAGGGACTGTAGATGATGAAGGCAAACACAGTGTCTACATTAGATATCTGCATTTGGTCAGTGAAACATTCTGTCCTTCCTATGCTAATTCGCATTTATGTAGTTCACCTTTGTAACCTAAGGAGAGTAAGTGCTGAAATTTTCTTGTCATTTCAGCCCTTTAATGAGGATAGTCTGTATCAAAACTGAATCATATGTTGCAGTGGCCAAAATTGGTATATTTAGGCAAAAGAAAAGGAAGGAAGGAAAGAAAAAACATAGTTTACTCATAAATGCGTGGCCTGAATCCTGTGTGAGGAGAGAACACTTGCTGAAACATCTGCACCATAACCATTTCCCATTTTCCTTTCAATTTCTCAAGCAGGGGGCACAGAGGCAGTTACATGAATAATTAGGGCTCCTCTCAGCAGCTTTGTTTTGCTCAGGGGGGTCAGGCTAATTTGAAGAAATCATGAAACCAGATATGGGTACTAAAGAAAAAGTCTAACTGTATGTCAGCCAAACTGGAAGAGGATGTAATGTCTATAGATGAATGCCAGTACCTGTTCAACCGCACGTACGGCTTGGTGAAGAGCTTTACACATAGTATTATTCGTGTCTTTACACAGCAAGAGTGTTAAGACAGACTGAAATTTGAGATGGGCTGTTAAAAAGTTTTGTACTAGTTACACTAATTTTCATTAGCTTTCCTCCTGAAACGGATGTCAGTCTCTCAAGCACAATACTTCCAGTCTCTTTCCAACTCCAAATTTCCTGTTTCGCTATGTCACATCTGCCTCCTGCTGTTCTTTCCTATTAGTTCTTTTCTCACACATTAACTTAAGGGTATGTGACACCACTGTCAGTGAAACGTGTCGAGAATTAAGAGTGGCTGTGCTTGATAAGTCCAGATGCTAAAAATATTACCCACTTAGGCACCCCCGCTGCTATTTTTCCTTCTTATTAGCTTAAGGATATGTGGCTTTGCTGTCGCTGTGGTGCAGTGTAATGGAGACAAAAGCTGGTGTTCCTGCCCCAGTTAAATAAAAGGTTTTTACGGACAGTCACTGTAGGATGTTGCAACTAAGATGGCCAGTTTGGGCTTCAGCAGAGATGCTGGAGACGGTGCGGGTGGAAATGGCCCCACCTGCCAGTCTTCTCCCCTCTCTCTTGCAGCATGTGATGTGGGGACAGGGAGTGGAAAGGACCTTCTGCCTGTGGAGCCCAGTACGCTGCTGTCATAGGCCACTGCGGCACTGGGGAGTTACGCCGTCAGGCTGTGGTCGAGTCTGTCTCAAGTCTGTTTCGTGACATGTGCAGTGTTGCTCAGGTGCTGACTGGAGGGGATGATGAGTAAGAGGCTAGAACGGTGATAAATTTATTACTAGAGTAAGTAGGAATGAATGTAAGAGGCTGGGATGGATGGACTCTGTGAAAAGCAATGAAAGCACAAGAGCAACTTATTGGAAAGGTTTGTCTTGGCACAGAGCAGGCAGGGTGAATGTCTCTAAAAACCTTAAATTCTCTGAACACATTCATCTTTGATCACTGTGGCAAACTGAAATTTTGTAAATGTGTTCAATTACTGACAGTTTACATCTGATTATTCACCACTTGCAGTGAATTGGGAAATAGCGTATTTATCAAATCCTTTTTGCACATGGAGTCTCTCTAATAATTCTATTATATTACAGAATAATATAATTCTGTTATTATATTACAGAAATAGGAATTGAACCTTTCAAACACAGGAATAATTTTTCCTATTCATTATTTAGCTGAGACGCATCGACTTCTTTACCTCCCCCAGTCTAAAGATTGTCAGTATAGATAAAAAAAAAATTTCTATTATCCTATCATTTCACCTGGTTAAATTATCTTTAAGGACGTGTTTACAATGGAGATAAACATTCCGTATATTGTGTACACAAACAATAATATAAATTAATATTTATCATCTACCCCACAACCTGATTCTAGCTGTCTGTTGTCAAGTGTAATGTTATTGATTTCTCATCCATCTTTTAAAGACGCTTAGTGAGATGTTAAAATTATTCGGTGCCTCAGACTCTTACTTTTTCACAAATTGCAGGTAAAAAGACAGCTTGCATCTTCATCCTATGAATTTTTTTATCTGTAATGACTAAAAACTTACTTTTATTTCCAATCAGCCACCTAGTTTTCAGAAGATTAAGGCCAAAAAAAACTAAGTATGAAGAAAATTTCTTGGTAATAGGATTGGTCTTTGTGTTTAACAAGTGCTGACCAATGCAAAGCCTTTGTTTTGAATGACCTTTCTTAGTCTGATAATGTATTTTTGCTGTTGGAGTTGTACAATTTGATTCCCATTGATCATGAACTTAGGGAGAATATAAATACATCTTAGGGGAAAAAAGCCAAAACTGGGCTTTCGAGTGGTTCAGTGCTAATGTAATCTCACCGTGCTCTGCCCATGTTCTGTCTAGTTCACAAATGTTAAGTTCACTTAATACCATCCTTGAACCATTTGTTCAGTCTTTCAGCTGTAAAACCAATGCACATTTGCATTTTATCATTTGCTTGAGTATTTCTCTTAATATTGACATCACATGTCTCCCTAAATTATGCATTTCCATTTAAAAAAATAAATTATTGATTGATTTTTCCTTTTTCTTTTTTACTCCTGCTTTGCAAAGAGTTTTAAAATCTAGCACTGCTTCTGTAAAACTATTTTTAAACCTACCAGTGTGAGCCTTTTATGAACAACTAGGTGTAAATATCACTATTGAGTAAACAAGTATTTAATGCAGGTTGAGGCATATCAGGGTAGGAAATGTCTAAATCCTAAAATAATCCAAATGTGAAGTGTGATGATACTACAAATACATGTTTTTTGTTCTTTGTGAGCTATTTATTTCCAAACTGCTTGTCACTAATGTCATTATGAATTTGTCTTTTTTTCACAATACCAGAATGCTGAAAGGATACCAAAGGTGATGGAGTAAGGAGAAAATACTTGAGGTCAAGAAGACAGCTGTTCTCGTAGTGGCTTACCTTTATTTACAGCATGAACATATGAATTTGGACTTAGTTTTTCTGTTTGAGTGCCTGCTGCTTTAATCTACATAGGAAAAGATCAATAGGGTTCATTGGGCATAACAATTCTGTCAAAACAAAAAATATGGTGTGAGGTACAGTGTTTGGGGTGGTTCCTTGCTTGTGGGTGACCTTATCCAAGTTCTAAATCGTGTATGTTAGTTGGTGTCTCTGTCTGTACATTAAGGGCAGTTGTCCACAGCCATGTACTTTGTCAATGTTCATCTGGATTCCCTGTGGTCTGCAAATCCCACGTCTGGAAGTTGTATCAGATATTCTGTTTGACCTCTCCCTGTTCACTTTACACCTTTCCTCTGAAGTGCTTCTGGTCATTGCAGGGTCTGAAGAAAGACAACACCCTGAAACAACCCCATTATGTTTGCACGCTGACTTCTAATTACTCTCTATTTTCTTTCCCATAGAGATGTATGAACAGTTCCTAGAGGGCCCCATAACTCACATAAACCTCATAAAGATGTCAAGTGCTATGACAACGTGCTGTAGCAACAGTGAAAAATATAAATGTCCAGTTCACTTTTAAACTTTCACATATATTTCCAGAATTTATTTTAATTTTGTCATATACTTTGTCCCTCCAACAGAAAAATCTTAAAGTAGCAATATTTTATTTCCAAATATCCAGGTTTAGAAACAAAAGTATCCCATTACTGTCACAGGTAAATACCTCCTAGGTTCCCCAGCAGAAATTTTCCTCACTTTCCAAAGGGAAAATATAGGGACAATAAGATATAAATATACTATAAGTTATAGTTACTATATAGTTACTATAAGTAACTATACTTTCAAGCTCTGAAATTGGATGCAGTAATTCCTTTTTCTTCCTCCTTTTTCTAGCCCAAGGACACCCAGGTTTGTGACATGGTAAGAAGCCACAGGGTTCTTTGGCCGTGTCTCTGTTCTGGATGAGTTTAGAGATCAGGAGCTCAGAGGGTACTATGTAGCATGGTCATGATTCAGTTTACATGCAGCCAAAGTCACGTTCCCCAATACTTATTAATTAGCCTCTAAAAAAAACCTTAAAACTTATTAAGATTTGAAAACTCTGACGACTCTGGATTTCAAACTGTTATCCTCTCTCCTGCTATATAACCTTAAATGCAATATATTAATGAATTATGCTAACTCTCTCTTGGCTACTTAGCCACCAAATTTGTGTTGCTTTTATTTATTTAGTTTTAAACTAATGTAAGGTAGGCTAATGTTTCAGATAACATAAAATGTATGAGGCTTTAGAGAGGTTAAATTTTTAAGCAGCTTTCAAGGCCTTAGATCATTTTAATGCTCTCAATTAAAGAAAGAAATAAATCGTAGGAAAGAGCTTGTACCAATAACTAAGAAACTGAAGGTGAGACTAGGAGAAAAATATTATGGACACCAGGACCTGTTCTGGTTTGTGTGTTCTGCCTAGGCCACACTTACCTCTTCTTTCAAGCATGTATTTCTTATGCTCAGTACAGCACTCAGACACACTTTTTACTGAAAAAAGCCCCTTCAATTACAAATTTGAAGAAGGATGTACTCCTCTCTAGATGTCACCTGCATATCACTCTTAAGCTTCTAAAGTTTGTCTGCTGAAGGCAACAGGACTCTTGCTATTGACACAAATGCCTACTTTGAAGAATTCTTTATTTTTTACACAGTTAATCAAAGCTATGCAACTGTGAGACTGACAAGGTGACAACATTGCTGGGACACTTGTGCTTACAGCCCATGGAAGAACAAAGACTTAAAATTGTTTCTTTTAGAATTAAAAACAGTAGAAAGTATATTTTCAAATATATATTAACTACAGATATGTTTTTCCCCAAAAAAGCCTGAAAAAATGTCAAGCCCAGAGGGTGAATATTTTACAGTGAGGATGTGAAAATGGGTATTAAGTTGGAAAGTATTTTACAGCCTCCATTATAGCAGATTCTGCCATTGCAAAAACTGTAATATTTTGAAGACATTTAATTCTAGTACTTCCTCTTCTGAAGAGGTTTCAGGAACAGTCTGTCTAGTTTGGTTGTGTTTTTTCTTTTGTTGTACAGGAGTGCTGTGCTAGACAAGGCTCTTATCACTGAAATGGCCATTCATCCAGACCTTGACTTAACAGTGTGGCATTCCACAAGGGTCTGTGCAGTTTACGGTGCATTATAGATTGCTCTTGCAATTGACTGTTTCTTGCTTGTCATGACGGACTGGAGGAGTCATGAAATTAGGTATAAAAAACTAAAAATAGGGTAACATTTAATTTATGTAACCAATGAGCCATCAAAAAATTGTTAGAAGATCCTACTTACAGCAAATTGTATGGCCCATGATAACGTTTTCACATATCCTACCTAAAAGAGACTCTGCAGGCTCAAAATTAAATTAGACAATCGCTCTTGTGATGACCTTTCTCTTATTTTTGTTGATTGTTTTACAATCACAACTGTAATCCAACCAACAGGAGGCAATATATTCCAAAGGATAAATTGTCTTTTAAATTCTGCTTGTGCAGTGTCCTACACAGAAGGACATCAAATAAAAATCAAACAATTGACATTAATAAAGATGGATAAAACATCCCAGAATTCCACCAGCAACATCCTGAGCTTGCATATGTTTTCAAAGATTTCTCTTTTTGTTCCCCTTTCCAATTATAAAGCAAAAAATAAAAGGCATGATATTGAAATACAGTAAGATCTATGAAATAGCTGGATAAAAATTACTCCTTACTTCTAAAATGAAATGTGAAACCTTTAATAAACAGGAAATAGCATTATGGGGTATATTCCAAGAACTGGAGAGTTGCAGATAAAAGCTGAATATTTGAGAGAGAAACTGAAAGGAAAATAAATGCCTTTGAATATAGATTTACAATATGTTTGTAAGGCACTGTGTGCATACTGAATAGCTAAGAACTCTCATCTGTTAAGGACAGTTTCTCCAAGGTCACAGGATAACAGAATAGTTAGGGTTGGAAGGGACCTCTAGAGAACATCTAGTCCAACCCCCCTGCCAGAGCAGGTTATCCTGGAGTAGACCACACAGGAACAAGTCCTGGTGGCTTTTGAAAGTCTCCAGGGAAGGAGACTCCACCACCCCTCTGGGCAGCCTGTTCCAGTGCTCTGTCACCCTCACAGGGAAGAAGGGTTTCCTCATGTTAAGACTGAACCTTCTGTTTTCCAGTTTATGGCAACTGCCCCTTGTCCTGTCACTGGACACCACTGAGAAGAGCCTGGCCCCATCTTCCTGACACCCACCCTTTAGATATTGAGAAGCATTGATAAGATCCCCCTCAGCCTCCTCTTCTCCAAGCTAAACAGACCCAGCTCTCTAAGATGACCTAAATAAAGGTCATCTTTATTTGTTGTTTGCATAGCATTCAGATCTAAAAGTTCAGGGAATTATAGTACCTGATGCCTCAACTTTTGCTTTTTACATCATTTAACATTCCACTAGTGGTATTGACATCATAAAACTCTGGTTAGCTATCTTTGTAAGGAATTTTAAAAGTAAGGTGTGGAGTCTACTCTGATGTAAGAATGATGAGAACTAAGACGCGAAATCCTGACTGCAGTTGCAATTGTTACATGTTTTGTCAGGGACATAAGTGAAAGAAAGACTTCACACCAAGCTTTAGCTGTCATTCTAAATGCTTTCAGTTTTGGGGCAGAGAGAAGGGGCCTCACTGTTGTATACAAAGTGCTGTTTGGTGCTTTGCTGCTAATGAGGGTGGCTCTGATTCATATAGGTGGGAAGTATATGTGATACGATGACAGAAATTCTTCTATTTTATATATATATATATATATATACCTCCCAAAAAAATCCTATGAGTCACATGGAATCGAGACTTTTTCCTTGAACATTCAGGACCAAGATACAGTGAACAATTTCCAGGCTTTGCTGCTTGCTTTTTACATTAGAGATATATTTTGGCATAATATCATTAAACAGAATGAAAAGTTAATTAACACTATTGGATTAAATTTGTATATATTCATTAAATACTAGTTTTCAGCACAGATTTTGCAAGGTATGTTATGTTACTCTGAAGTCTGATTGTAGTTGTCTTATCAACTCTTTCTAGTTGACTAGAAGTATAGCTAATATGTTTCATGGCTTAACCCTAGCCGGCAACAAGCACCACACAGCCACTCACTTACCCCTGATGGGATGCGGGAGACAGCTGGAAGGAGAAAACTTGAGGTTTGAGATAAAGACAAATTAATAGGTAAAGCAAATGCTGTGCATGCAAGTGAAGCAGAACAAGGAACCTACTCACCACTTCCGACTAGTAGGCAGGTGTTCAGCCACCTTCAGGAAAGCAGGGCTTTCCATCACATGGAAGAGTTACTTGGGAAGACAAATGCCATCACTTTGAATTTCCCCTCTCTTCCCTCTTCATCCCCCAGCTTTCTATGCTAAGCATGACATCATATGGTATGGGATATCCCTTTGGTCAGTTGGGGTCAGCTGTTCCAGCTGTGTCCCCTCCGAACTTCTTGTGCACCCCCAGCCTACTTGCTGGTGGGATTTTGTGAGGAGCAGAAAAGGTCTTGACTCTGTGTGCACATTGCTCAGCAATAACAAAAACATCCCTGTGTTAGCAACACTGTTTCCAGCACAAATCCAAAACACAGCCCCATACCAGGTATTATGAAGAAAATTAACTCTACCTCAGCCAAAGCCAGCACAGTAAGTTACTGTCAGGATTTGAGCCCAGTTCTGAAATATACTGATTTGCTAATTATCTTGTAATTACAAATACTAACATTGCTGGTAGGAATAGCATCTCCCTGTGTGGCAATTCCCTGGTCCATTGTTCTGACATTTCTAGGCCTAGTATTCCTTTGTACACCTGTACTGTGTCCCTAGTGAGGTTATGAACGGTGCAGCTGCTTTTATGGGCTGTTAACAAGTCTCTTACAGAGTTTTCTGTTGTGTGGAGGATTGCTGGATTTTGATCAGTGAGTTTTTCTCATCTCAGTGTTGAGGGCTAATTGGCTACTTTGTTGCTAGCTGTATGCAGCCCTTATCTCAAAATAAGACATCGTTCTTTGGTTTACATTGTTTATTTTTAAAATTATTTTTAATAATCCATCCTTACTTTTGTTCCAAACAATAATTTTTTGGTAGGTGACTAATAACATTATGCTTGCGTGCACAGGTGACATTTAACATTACGTTCAGTAAATATGGTTCTTCATCATCGTTGCTCAGTTCTTGTTCTGTGATAGATGATGTTCCAATCACAGCATGTGCCCTGTGTCCTGTGTGGCTGCCAGCTGCAGAACAAATTTTTTCCCCTTTTATTTAAACAATTTTGATCTTCCCTGGTGATTAGTTTTGCAACAAATGCATGGCATTATGCCACTTTGGCATAGCCCAGGGTATATCATGATTCATGTTTAGAGCAGAGAACTCCAGGGTTTTCTGTTGAGTAAGCAGTATGGCTCTTCTGTGCAGTTTCATTACATGAAACTTTTGTTACTACCCTATATATGTCTGCTCTTAGAAGGATTTGCAGTTATGTTTGAGATCTTGCAGAAGGAGGCAAGATATCTGGAGAATTGGAGAGGTGCAATCAGTGCTTGACTGTGAACAGAACAAAGAGAGCAATCTGTCACTTGTTATCAGTTAACACCAATACTCAGAAAAATTCTGTTGCAAAAAGTCAAATAGAGTAGAGGAGAAAAGCATGTGCTGGTTTTAGTCAGGAAAGAGTTGGCTTTCTTCACAGTGGCTGGTATGAAGCTGTGTGTCTGGATTTGCCCTGAGAAAAGTACTGATAAGGTGTCTTTTTAGCTGATGCTGGGGAGTGCCTGCACCAAATTCAAGGTCTCTCTCAGCTTCTGATACCGGAGCTGTGTTCCCAACTTTCTCACTGTAAGCAGTGTGGGTGACACACAGGTCAGACAGGTGACCCAAACTGACCGAAGGAGTAGTATTTAATCCATAATATATCATACTCAGGACATAAGCAGGAAGTGGTCTTTGAGGCCATTACTGTATTTGCTAACTCTTAGCTTCTTAACTCCTTTGCTAACTCTTTTGCTAGCTGCTTTGCTCGCTTCTTTGCTGGCTCGTTATTGAGTTGATGGGTGGGTTGGATTTTCCGGTCATGCTGTCGTTGATAGGGTTTGCTCAGACTCTGCTGCAGTCACTTTCAGGGTCCAGCTTTTGGGCTGTGATCGCTCTCAGGCTGCGGTTCTCAGGCTGTCTGGCTCTGACTCTAACTTCTCAGAACCTGACTGTGCATTGGCCAGCGGGTGGTGAGCAATAGTATCATATGTTTTATTTTCTATTATTTTAATTACTTAGTAGTAGTAGTATATATTCATCTATATTATTTATAGTCAATTACTAAGTAGTTCTCAACTCAATTTTATGAGCTCCCTTGTCTTTTTCCTCCGATTCTCCCCCTCTGCTGGAGGAGGCGGGGAGGTGTGAGAGTGGCTTCATGGTATTTTATTGCTGTCCGGAGTGAAACCATGACAAAGCACTAGCTGTCGTGTATGTTATATTTGATGCAGTAAACTGTCTAGGATACTTTTATTAACGACCTAGATGATGGAATAGAGAGTGAGTTTATTGTATCTTCAGATGATCCAAAACTGGGAGAGACAGCTCATGCACTGGAGGATGGGATCAGAATTCAAAACGATAATGACAAAGTGGCAAAGCACACAAAAATATAAAGCAGGAATTATTTACTGTGATAATACAAAATGAGTACAGCTGCTTTGGTAGCAGTTTTTCAGACAAAGCTGAGCATGAGCCCACAGTGCTGGGAAAAAAATCAAGCACAAAGCTTGAGTGCAGCCAGCAAGATGTGTGAAGCAATCCTGTACTCAGGAATAAAGGAGGCCTCTGGTAGAATTGCCAGCTAGAAAAATGCAGTTTGGGGCATTGTACTTCAAGAACTACATGGTCCAGCGGAGATAGTCTAGAACAAATGATTGAGATGGATTACACTTCTGCAAAATTTGACCTAATTTGCAACTGGAAAACATTTTAAAATGGCAGAGTCAATGAAGAACTGTCATAGATTTCTTGGTAAGTGATGGAATCTCCACCACTGGAGGCTTTTAAGAACTGGTCAGACAAATGGCTCTTGGAAACAATGTAGATATCATTTATCTCACCTGGGGGCTAAGTAGATGAACCGGATAACCTCCCATCGTTCCTTCGAGACCCATTTTTCTATTACTCTGTGATTATTAAAGCGCAAGTTCAAGGTTTTGATCAGAGCTGAATGAGGCACCAAAGAAGTGGTTAATGTCTTCATGGATCATTACGTATGTAGAGGCTGACAAAAAAGTTAGGGAGCAGGGGGCTGGCTGCTTCTTCAGGGCCAAGGAGCCAGGGTGACCCAGTGCAGGGTGGTCCCTCATCTATGGAGCACCAGTCGCAGGGAGGCTGAACGCAGACAAGGCAAGTGATGAACCCGGTCTAAGGTCTGCCTAGTGGCTCCAGCCTGGAGCAAAAGATGTGGCCAGAAGCAGGGCTGGAGACAAGGCTGTAACATGGGTACAAAGTCCATCCAGAAGCCAGGTCCAAAGACAGGACTGCAGACAAGCTGCAGCCTGTGTCCAAGAGGCCCACTGAGGAGATGAGCTCAGATCTCAGCATCATGAGGGAGGGAGACAGTATTGGAGACACCCACAGCTTTGCTCAGGCAGGCACTGAGGGCTCCAAACTGAGCTGAAATGGGGCTCCTGCTAGGCAGCGGGTGGGACAGTGCCCTGTAGCATGCTGGGTAGGCCACTGAGGGCTGGTAGTGACCTCAGAGGTCTGACAAAAATGGTCTTAAAGGAATGTGCTTGATTTTCATTTGTTTATTGTGAGCAGCTTGACAGACACTGACATGCATTTTAATTACCGTACGACCTTTCTTCAGAAACTGGGGGTTTCTATTCCAAGCATACAATCTGCATTGTGTTCGTGAGTGATTTTTATTTTTGTAAACTCAGTTGTGAAGTTAGGAATATTTTACTAAAACTGAATAAGCAATGATGAATGTTGAGAACTTTTGACTTGGACAGTTTTGGCAAGCCTAGTACAGTTATCCAGATGGAGTTGTCAGTGCTGCTGATGTTGAGAAACTAGCTAGTATCTGCGATAGACACTGATGGAGAAATTAAAATTCTTCCACTGTCTTCTAAGCAAGTCACTCACAGCTTCCTCCTCTCGCCTGTCCTTGTTGGTGCTCACACCCCTATCAAGAAACATGCTTTTGTCTGACTTTAATATTTATTTTGAAGAAAGATTCTACCATTTTCCCCATATTAACAAATGAGTTTGAGGAATGAAGGAAAATCTAATTTAAGAGCAGCAGAATCAGGACCTTGGAATAATTTAAGTAACAGAATCTCACATTAGCTGGAACTGAATCTATTGTCAAGTATACTAATATTTTTGAACCCTTAAAAACAGGATATTAAATTATTTTTCTCCATGCTACTGAACCCATGCCTTCCATGCACTACAGTGGCGGTCTTTGAATTTTCTTCTTATAAATTCAGATGAGTTATTTAAGCAGATTATAAAATTTCTCTGTTAGGTGGTTTGTATTCAGCTTGAACTACTTGGTGTCACCTTAACGATAAAGCTGGGATAGTGTAACAGGTGCTTATTGTCTTGTTCTTCCTCACTGTTTTTCAGATGTTATGTTTTGGCATATGTTGGTGACTGTCAAGGGGATATTATTGATCTGCTGAGACATCTGCTCTACTCACATTAATTTGACTATTCTTTCATGAAAGATGAGTTCCTTATGACTTCCCATTCCCAGCACAGTAATACTGACCAGGTCTTTGCAGCTGGAAATTAACATAATTTAAACTTCACCTCTAAATTATACAAGGATTTTTTTCTTCTAAATTACTGCCACTTAAAAAAAAAAAAAACCACACAAAACAAAAAACAAAAAAACACACACAAACAAAAAAAACCCACAACATATCATAAACTATCTAAGGAATAACAATCTAAAGATTGAAATAGTTTTATTTTTAAAATGCATTTTAAGTCATTATCTTTGATGTAGGAGACAAAAAAGGAAAATTTTTTTGTCATAAAAGAGGCTTTAGAATATTTTAGGGAATAACCATAAGCCAGAAAATAACCAGTTGACCTCCTTAAAAGAGGAAATGAATTAGTGGATCCAGGCAACAATATACTTTCAGTCATATTTCTGAAAGAAAAATCTGGTCATTTTGTTAAGTTGAGGAAGAAAAGGATCGAAACTTGATAGGGAAGTGACATGCTATATACAAGAATAGAAAACTGGCAGCCATCAATTAAACCAGTATCCAGAGCAGTACCTCCAGTTTTCTTTCTTTAATTTAATCTGTGATTCAAAAAGCCTTTCATATCATCCAACTTGAAAAATGCACTTTTAACTTGAATTAATTTCATGGAAATATTACAGATTTAAAAACTCTTGAAGACAAAACAGCCATACAGTCCAAGTAACCTAACTTCCCTCTTTCTTGAGCTGCCAAATGCTGTGGTTGGTAGAACTAAAGTATTATATCTAAAAAGTGTTTTAATTTGTGTCTACAAATACATTTTACTTTAAGAAATTAATGAAGCTCTGCCTTGAATCTCAGTTCTGCGTTTCCCTGTAGTTCTTTTTATTTGTATTCTTTCATATCTTTGAAGTGGTAAGCAGATAAATAGATAAACTGGATTGCCAGTTGTGCTCTAATTGATGTGGGACTCAAAACAGGAAACCAAACTTGGTGGAATTTTCCACTCATTTCTCTTACCTCAGCTACCTTATGAGGTGGCGCATGCCTGCCTTATCTCTTGCCTGGTGTGGGGAAAGACGTTTCTCCTACGATTCCTCGCTACTCTGTGGTGATTACTTAGCAGCAGTTGGCTACTACACTGTCCCACATATAGGACCAAAAACATATAAAAACCCTCTTGTGCCTTAAGGATTCACAAATGAGTGTGAAACAGGAATGAAGAAGAAGAGGGTGAGGGTGTATGTGGAGGAACACAGGCAAAAGGGAGAGTGAGGTTAGCAATTGTAGCATTAGGATGATATGAAAAAAGAGATGGATGATACTGAAAGCTCAAAGCTTTCAGAAGCAGAAAAACAATGCCCAGACCTGCATGATTGAGTGACCACTGTAACAGTTTTGCTAAAACACTGTATTAAACCTCCACTTCATTGTGACAATTAGGAAATTCCTTATGTGTATTGCATATGCCATGATTTTTACTAGGTCCTATACAGACAAAACTGTACCTTGGAATGCCAGTGAGCCAGTTTGTAACTCTGACTTTAATTGTTAAAAGAAAGTAAAGTCAAATGTTGTAAATAAATACAAGGGAATTCTTGAATGGAAAAAGTGTTCTTAATCTTAAGACAGTTATATCTCTCTGGAAAATAGAAAGTTTCCATGGACTCCTACAGGATATAAAGCCTTAAAACTTCAGGATGTTCATGCATATAATGTAATTGTATATATATCACTTCAGGTGATACTATTCTGAAAAAAACAAATCTTTGGAAAGCTCCAGAATATAATACATAAATTTACAACTTTTAATACGAGTTCATGGAGTTCAACAAGGCC
>NW_010232812.1:9489-11589 GCF_000690775.1 Eurypyga helias | reverse complement strand
AGTACAGGTCCCAACACCGACCCCCAAAAAATGTCGCTTGTTACTGGTCTCCACTCAGACATTGAGCCTTTGACTACCAGTCTCTGAATGTGACCATCCAGGCAATTCCTTCCTTATCCATCAAGTCGTCCACCCATCAAATGCATGTCAAATCATGCTAGATGCCTGATTTATTCAGTAGAAATATTGTGATCTTAGCAACTCTTCAGATTTTAGAGACTGTCTGTAATTTGTGTGAGCACTTTGAACCTGGCATGTGTCTCTACCTTTCTCCTCTGCTGTTCCTCCCATTGCTGGCCACAGTGATGTCGGGATGCAGACCTGTACTTTTACCTCAATTTTTATAGGAATTTTGGACATGAAGTTATTTTGATATCCAACTGCTTTTTAACATTCTGTGGGAGTGTCTCACTAAAGAGCGGCTCACTGCAATCTTTGCTGCCTTCTCTGTATCTGTGATGAATTGCCTCCACTCAGCCCTGCAGAATGAGCTAATTCATCAGCATTGCACATGCCGATAGGTGGTAATGGAGTTAGCCTGAGCTCCCTAGGGATGGATCTTTGGCTTGCGGCATGCTTCCCTCCTATTCCATGAGAAACACAATCAGTTCACTGTTTAAGTTTCATAATGGCATAAATTAGCCATTAGCACTGTTCACCATTGTAATGACGAATGTTTTCCCCATGCAGTAGATATAGCAACTCATAAAGCTTTAACTTTCACCTGTAGCATTTTCCATGCATTGAAAATGTTTTTGGAGGCTTCTGCATGGACCCAACAGCCTGTACGGATGTGCTGGCAGCCTTTGCATATTACAGCTACAAGTAATGATTGTTCTCATTTTGCCTACTAATTCATTCAGCCCCTTTGCAATGTCAGAATTCCCCACTGTGACCTAAAGAATGTCAATTTGAAAAACAAAAACAAAATCAACAACAGACCCACAAAAACAAACCCAAAAAACAACCCCCAAAGTAATTTCTGCCTGGTGCACTGTTATGATTGTTGTTTTCACTCCCGCCTTTAAAAAATACGTGTTTGACACATGAGGTCTGGCAACTTGTGCTGCAGAAGTTTTCAACATTACCAGAGCCAGCTGTCCACCCCCTTTGCCAGAGCTTAATTTTTTCAGTGCTGAGTCAGCAAAGCAAAGTCCCCAGAAGCTTCAATGCAAAGCCTATCTTCAGCTGGGGCTTCACAGGCCACATTTTTTAAGGATGGGCAGCAATTCTGATTAGAAAATGAATGCATTGGTTAAAATGAACTCCTACAGTTGGATCATGCATGCAGCCTCCGTGACACACAGTATATTGCCTAAACTGTGTTACATTTTCTCAGCAGAATATCCAAGATTTCTCAACAGACTATCTAGATTAATTGACTTCAAGCTTCCCTGCACTTCTATTAGACGGCCTTTTAAAGTGCTAATTTCCTATTTTCTGTTTTTCTTGTCTCTGTAATAAATATGTATTTATAACTACAAGCACTCAGGAAAAATGCTGTGTGTTTGGAATGGAGTGATCAAGTCAGTGATATGTCTGTTAAAACAAAATTTTGCTAGTGTAAATAAGAGGAATATTGATGTCAAAAAAAGCTACGCTGATTGATATCAGGCAAAAACATAGGCCCATTAACTTCAGAAATGTTTGTTGTGATTTATTTTAATAGGCATGAGAGACCCAAAGTCTCCTAAAATCAGACCTAAAGGCTTTTTGGAAGGTTATCCAGGAGGTTGTAGAACTGACTGAAGACTTGACGAGAAGTTTTGCAAATCTTTGTATTGCCAAAAAAGACTGCTTAATGGGAAACCCAGCAAATGTTTCTGCTTTACCTGGGTAGATAGTATGCTTTTAGGGAAGATTCAAGAAGGCTGGTCCTTCCTTTTATTGTTGCGTAGGACACTGCAAAACATTTTTGCTGACATTACAGACGGGTTTCTTAAATGGCAGCTCCAGGTACGGGACGGTGCAGGCGGCTGACTACCTCTGCGCCTATTCAAGGGCGCAGCTGACCTTTCAGGCTACTTCTCACTTTCAGTTGTTTGCCTTCCTTATCAGCCCTGTATCTGTCCGTAGAGCTCTGAAGAGCTCTGCCGTGCC
>NW_010232812.1:2914-9471 GCF_000690775.1 Eurypyga helias | reverse complement strand
CTGCTGCCCGCTGTGAACTGGTTATCGCTCCGAAACGGCGTGCTGCCGTTTTCCCTTCGCCAAAGCGTTTACAGAAGGCACGCTTTCCGACACAGCGCCCACGAGATGATGTTACTAGGTGGCTGTCGTTGCTAATTACAAAGCTAATATAATTATACAGAAGCCAGTTGAGTTAAAGTGGATTTGTAAAAGGGCCTTGTACCCTACTGGCACCAGTTTCTCCAAGAGCCTGAGAAATCTTCAACAGATGAATTCTTCCAGTGCTTACTCTTCCTACAGCTCATACTGGAGACTTGCCTGCTGAGGAAGATATCCTTTGGGATAGGTGGGAGCATAAAGAGTAATGCATAAATATAACACTTGGAAAATGCTCCACCTAACATTAAAAAGTCTTGTCTTCTAGGAATGAGGTTAAAAAAATGAAGGGATGACAACAGTCTGATTGTAGAGGGAAGGATGAATAAATGCTTTGTATGCAGGCAAGTATTCAAAAATAGCTAATTTTAAACCTCACCTTTTCAAACATGTAAAACATTTAAAAATCACATTGGCAAAGAAGCCAATGAATACAATGTTTATGAAGTATAAATCATCATCTCATTAAAAGCTCCTCACACTGATTTGTCCTTTCACTTTATAAACTCATAGTGCCCTAGAAGGCTCAGGAATGTCAGAACATGACCTAAAATAATTAGAATCATAGAATAGATTGGGTTGGAAGGGACCTTTAGAGGTTCTCTAGTCCAACCCCTTTGCCAGGAACAGGAACACCTTCCACTAGATCAGGTTGCTCAGAGCCCCATCCAACCTGACTTTGAATGTTTCCAGGGATGAGGCATCCACCACTGCTCTGGGTGGAGACACAGAGACCCTATGCTAGGGTCTCACCACCCTCATTGTAAAGCATTTTTTTCCTTATATCTAGTCTGAAACTATTGAACTGATAAAGTCAAGTACTAATTGCAATTTTACACAATCAAAAAACATTGTTCAGAAACATGTTATAGAATCATAGAATCATAGGATGGTTAGGGTTGGAAGGGACCTTAAAGATCATCTAGTTCCAACCCCCCTGCCATGGGCAGGGACACCTTCCACTAGACCAGGTTGCTCAAAGCCTCATCCAGCCTGGCCTTGAACACTTCCAGGGATGGGGCATCCACAGCTTCTCTGGGCAACCTGTGCCAGTGCCTCACCACCCTCTCTGGGAAGAATTTCTTCCTGATATCTAATCTAAACCTCCCTGATTTCAATTTATACCCATTACCCCTTGTCCTATCACTACAGGCCCTTGTAAAAAGTCCTCTCCCAGCACCCTTGTAGGCCCCCTTCAGATACTGGAAAGCTGCAACGAGGTCTCCTCGGAGCCTCCTCTTCTCCAGGCTGAACAAGCCCAGTTCTCGCAGCCTTTCGTCATAGCAGAGGTGCTCCAGCCCTCTGAGCATCTTCGTGGCCTCCTCTGGACTCGCTCCAACTGGTCTATATCCTTCTGATGTTGAGGGCTCCACAGCTGGACGCAGCCCTCCAGGTGGGGTCTCACCAGAGCAGAGTAGAGGGGCAGAATCACCTCCCTCGAGGTGATTTCTTTTGTGGCAGCAAGTCATTACTAAAATCTCATTTGTCCAAACTCCTGTATGATGATAAATATTTTATTGCTTTAAAGCCAGAGAGGACTGTTAAAGCTCTGGTTATCATGATTTGTTAAACTTGTTGCGTATCAGTTGCACATGTACGTGTCCCCATGCTGTGACAAATGTGAGCTATTCAGAAACAAGGCTTTGAGGCTTTGAGCAACCTGGTCTAGTGCAAGGTGTCCCTGCCCATGGCAGGGGGGGTGGAACTGGATGATCTTTAAGGTCCCTTCCAACCCAAACCATTGGGTCCTATGAACAGGATCACCCATCTGTATGCTCATCCCAGCCAGGCTGAAGGTAACACAGATCACTACAGTGTACTTTCACTTGTAATTAAGGTACCTCAAACTGCTTTCACAGCAACAGTGAGTGAGAAGGAGCATGAGTGGATCAGCTGACATAGCAATATTACCCCTCTGTAACACGTATGACAGCTCTTGTTCATGTGTCTGAGGCTTTGATCACCCCCTTGGCTTATTTTATGTCACAAGGCATTATCATCCTTTTTTTTTTTTTGTGAGCTTCAAAGTCTCACACAGCATCATTTTAATGAATCCCTATTGTTAATGCAATCTTTCAATTGCACAAAGTTTTCAAGCCAAAATAAGGGTTTGGCTCAGACTCTGGGCACATTACTAGTTGGAATATCACTTGTGCTCCTTCAGATAACAAACTGACTTCTAAGGAAAAAGACTACCCACCTCTTTTTTGTCTTCAAAACCTCCTGTTTAGACACATGTGATGTTACTGAAAAATAGTATCATCATGTTAGAGGTAAAAATGTACTCTTGCACTGTACAGATTTTTTTTTTAGATTAAAAAAATAGCTAAAATGTATAGATGGACTATATCAGTATTCCAGTCCTCTTGAAGCCTACTGTAAAACCTATGATACCTTCTACGGGAGGAAGCTCAAAGCCTATGCCTATGAAAAACATTCCATTTTAAAATAAATCAAATTTATTATAGTGTGTATCACTATAAATTGATTCTGTTTAGCATCACAGAATCATAGAATGGTTTGGGTTGGAAGGGACCTTAAAGACCATCTAGTTCCAACCTCCCTGCCATGGGCAGGGACACCTTCGTGTAAGACTAGTAGAAATTAAGATGTTAAAATAGTGACTTATCTTTGCTGTTCTGCCCATTTCAAGAATCTGTACACTGAGGATCAGGCATGTGCCCTACAGGGTTAATGTGCTGCTTAGGACATCTGTAGTGAGATGGCAGGAAAACAGGAAAAAAAGCCAGCATTTATATTAGAGAGAACAGGAGAATTTATTGACCGAAGTGTGTTTATCTCCATGCTCATTTTTCATTTTAAGAGGTGTAAGTATAAACCAGCATCATTATCACTTAAAACTAGCCAAAGCCAGGAAAGAGGTCCAAAGGTCTGAGTAAGGTCTTAATTGCACAACTGCAGATGGTTTTTGTCTGGATAACAGTGAAGTCTCTCGCTGCTGAAGAATAACATCGTGAGAGCATATGTCAGGGAAGTAAACTGGGACAAAGGGAGCCTAGTGATAGATGACAAATAAGCAAGGGACCGACAGCCGCGACATGTGGATCCTGTTCCCAGCTCCATCACTGTCTGAGTATGTGACCATGAACAAGAACCCTCTGCACGTCCCTCATAATGTGTATGAGAAAATAAGGACTTAGCACAGTGGCGTTAACCATGCTTATATTAAAAAACAAACAAAAAAATACTTTGAATTTGGCTGCATGGGACAGGCTGCAGTAATAAAGATTTTTAAGACCAGAGAGGATTATTCTCCTTGCAGAGTTTTGCTATTTTGTGGTGGCATGTGATCATCTGTGGCGTTTTGCCTGTACCCTGAGGTCTTGCGTCTGTTGGAGGTGAACAGAAGGGTTCTGGGGCTGCTGCATCTGGAGCAGGCTGTTGTGAATCCTTGTGGATTAAACATCCAGTACGTAATTGCTTGCAGTTGCGAAAGGCTGGCGTGATGATCCCTGCGGTGCCTTCAAATCCCGTGGTCTGACCCAGCCTGATACCCTCTACCTGCCATATAAACAGGAAAAATATAACATATAAACCTGCCATTATGCCTTTATAATGTATGAATTTCACTATATATAGGTTACTCTACAGATACTTTCTCTCCATGTATGTGTGCACATATATATACTTTCTGTATAGGAACATGACCAAGAAGAGCAGTCCAAATGCTACAGCAGATGAAAACGTGTCACCTTCCATAAGGGAGCTCACCATAGCTACCTGTGATCCAGTTGGATCCAGACTCTTCTACAGCATTTGCAGTTTTTCTTGCCACTGTTTGTTGCACAGACAGGTCCCGGTCAAACCTCATGGCCCCTGTTGTGTTAGGCTTCCTGTGTCATGATGAACTTAAATTAACAGCCAGCCTGAGCGAATAGTATATAGCCTCTGCAAAATCTAATAAACCAGGAGACACACAGCTGCACAATGCCAAGAATTCACAAGGTATGTGGTTTGAAAACCACTAAAATGAGAGTTTATAACCTCAGCTCAATTCATTTCCTGAGAGGAAAGATAATGCCACAGAAGAATAGACACTATAAGGTTCCTCTTTATATGTCAGAGATTCATTCTCTACTACGTTTAAAGAGTATTTCATTGGCATTCTCTTAGATGCCAAACTGTTAAATGCAAGGCCACAGCACAAAGA
Organism: Eurypyga helias; assembly: GCF_000690775.1. Classification (NCBI taxonomy): domain Eukaryota; kingdom Metazoa; phylum Chordata; class Aves; order Eurypygiformes; family Eurypygidae; genus Eurypyga; species Eurypyga helias. The sequence goes on along the minus strand of NW_010232812.1, from coordinate 5,165 downwards.
GGTTTCTTAAATTACTGGAGGAATAAATTAGCTCTTATAACACGCTTTGAAACTTCAATTGCATTCTGTAGCAGCCCGCAAATCCCCAAGTGTATCTAGAATCCCACTCCACAAACCATTGTTTCCTTCCTGCTGCTGAAAAATAGATTAAATAAAATCCTAAGAGCTCAGTGCTGAATGCAAGTGTGCATTTCATTGCTTCTACAGCTTTTTTTTGTAACACTCATCCTAGTTTTTTAATCAAGAATTTAAACGGTGCTTCAATCAAATTTGTATTCAGGAGAGGCTTGCGTGTTAGACAAAGCGCATTCATGTGCATCTGACAGCAAGCACTCTGCATCTTGGAGATAAGGAATCAAGTCAGATTCAAGCTTTATTTTGCAATGCCAGGTAAATTTTAGCAACCCAGAATTTGTAATTTGTTTCTCACTAAGTTGGGGAAAAATCAGTTTGATGGCTATAGGAGGTAAATGATGAGAAGCCCCCCAGCAAGGCACTGTTTGGTACATGCACAACAGTGGGGGGCAATTCATGGCTGCAGAGAAAACCTTATTTTTACTTTTATAAATACACAATACATCCCTGCTCCGAGAAGCATATAAGCCAGAATCTTTAAATGAAGGAAATAAAGTATGTGAATCAATAGAGTAACAATAAAGTCAAAATATATATATATCTGTTTTCCTGTGGCAGTGTGTGCTTGAACCAAAAATACTCAAAATGCTGCGAGCTGGTTAAAAATAACCCTTCTTAAAACCTTGTCCTACATCCTCAGCAGCCAACAGTGAGAGATCCTACATGCAGCCATTTCTGCAGCCCATTCAGAAATGAAATTCTAGAGATACAGCACTTCCCTCACTCCCCATCCCGCCCTTTTTGCCAATCCGTGGGAGAAGGGGTGTGCAGGAATTCCCACCTTTGACCTGCCGTGTAGCCCGAGGCAAGCGATGTCTCCATTTCCCTGCCTGCACGTGTCCCTCCTGCACATATAGACCATAAACCTCTACAGAGAGGTTACTGTGCACCACCCCTGACATATCTCCCGGCACTCTTGAAATCGAGATAATAACTCTATCAGTGCAAGGCCAGGAAAAGAAAACAGACTCATCTCCCGACAGTTCACACACAGCTTTATGGTTTTGTCATGACCCTCGATCCAGCATTGACGGGGAGAAGACAGATAGAAGACAAAGTCAAGATGTAGAGAGCAGCTCTCTCCCAGGGATATTGTGGAAGTTGTGCCCCCAGCCAGAGGGTGAAACAACTCAGGATCTTTCCTCATTTCAGGTTGCTGTTCTGGGAGGACATTGTCCAACAAACCTCAAAGCAAGTTATGAAGTCCCTTTATTTTGTTGTGCTGTGGAACAGTATCAGGCAGAAGCAGCTGATTTACTTTTGAGAAAACTGTGTCAAATCCTCTGGATGATAAGGAGTTAATTCAGTGGGCTGTGGGTTTGCATCGTGTCTTCAACAGTACTCGGTCGTCTGCTTCTCCTTTGACTTTTTACAAGGGCCTGTAGTGACAGGACAAGGGGTAACAGGTTTAAATTGAAAGTGGGGAGGTTTAGATTGGATATCAGGAAGAAATTCTTCACGGAGAGGGTGATGAGGCACTGGCACAGGTTGCCCAGAGGAGCTGTGGATGCCCCATCCCTGGGAGTGTTCAAGGCCAGGCTGGATGAGGCTTGGAGCAACCTGGTCTAGTGGAAGGTGTCCCTGCCCATGGCAGGGGGGTTGAACTAGATGGTCCCTTCCAACCCAGGACTTTCTATGATTCTATAAAACTAAGTAAGGTCTACCAGAAGGTTTAGAGGATTAGGAGGCTGCAGGCTTTGGAGATCTAGAAGCCAGCAGTGTCCTGCCCTTTTCCCAGACTGGGCAGCATTGTATCTTCAGTATTTTCTACAGATGAATTAATTTGAGCAATCAGTTCTGTAAAAGACCCAATAAAAGTTGTTCTTGTTTAGGTTGATCTAAAGTTTCTAATTAATTTCAGATGAAACTTTGGAACTTTTCCCTTTAAATGCATTATCTAGTAAATCAAACTCAAAAGTACATTCACACAATAAAAAGTTCTTAGAAAATCTATTCTCAGTAACTTTTTTTTCCTTGTAACTGATTTTTTTAATTCAAAATTGAGATTAGTTTGGCTTTCTGTGTTTCCACAAAGTTGGAAACTGAGTCAATTGCAGGTCTGAAATCCTCTCAGATCATGCGTTCCACCTACTCACAGTGACATAACAAGGGATTT
>NW_010232812.1:2332-2890 GCF_000690775.1 Eurypyga helias | reverse complement strand
CCCTCTCCGTTCTGGTGGGGTTTGTCTACGTCCAGCTGTCACTACGCAAAGAAGATATAATATTCAACATGCAAGTAAACCTTTTCTGTCTACAGATATAGGGTTAAAAATACCTTGTGGAAAAAGTGCACAGAATATATTCCAGGTTGTAACACAGATTTTGTGAAATACTGTCTCCGTATCATTCAGAATGGAGTTTTTCCTTTATGAGAGAGGCAGTGATGCAGCCCATGCATCACCTCCCAGGTATTTTCATAACCCCATAAGACATGATGGTTTTGACTGCTGACAATTCAAGATGCTAAAGTTGCTGGTTCATGAACCACTTCACACAGAACTCACCAGCAGTCGTTCTGCTGGGCATAGCAGAGATGACAAGCACGCGGACCGCAGACCTTCTACGCGTAGTCTAAAATAAGTTAACTCTTAGACACACACAGTCAAATTATACTGCAGTTGAGCTCTGTCCTCAGAGCATTTTCAACATGAACTTGCTGGGTGCTTTTTCTAAGAGGCACACAGTATTTTACAAAACAGGCGAAGTAGACTGATTTATTT
>NW_010232812.1:0-2316 GCF_000690775.1 Eurypyga helias | reverse complement strand
TAGAAAGCACTAGATGGTGGAATTAGGTCCTGTGAGCATGAAGTCCTTGTCTATATTCAAGTCCTCTGAGCATGAAGAGCTTGTTTAGATTCACCAAGGCACAATAAATGCATTTGTTCTGAGACGGAAGATGGACACCTATTGCTAGGAGAACTACACTACTGCCTGAGACACTCCTCAGCTGTGCAAAGCAGCCTCATTGTGCAGGCTCTCAGCCTGGCACTGCTTCCTCGATCACATAAATCTCCTCAAACAACTTAATGGTACACTTTTGCAAAGCAGTCAGGGGAGTTTCTCCTCTTTTTTTTTAACTTTGCTCACTAGGAGTGACTCAAAAATCCAGAGATTTAGTGTTATGGACTCTCCTCCCAACAGCAGTGTCAAATGTCTTGTTTGCTATGCACATGGCCACAACTACCAAAAAGACACTGCAAAATTTACAGCGGATCTGTAGTGGGACGGAGAATAACTCACTCAAATTTAGGCTGACTGGTGGGAATGGGAAAGCTTTCATGAGCTGGCAAGATATTGAGTTTTTTTATATCCAAATTGATCCTCACAAGATGAAAGTCTCAAGATTTACAGCTATACAAAAAATAATAGTGGCAAATTCCTTCTTGTGTCTTCCATGCACTAAGAAACTCCCCAATTATACCTGGCATCAGTGATGCACATATTCCTCATCTCCACTGTCTGGGTCTCCCCAGTGGTGTGTCTCCATGTTGGAGAAGGTCCAGAGAAGGCCACAAAGATGCTCAGACGGCTGGAGCACCTCTCCTATGGGGACAGGTGAGAGAGTTGGGCTTGTTCAGCCTGGAGAAGACAAGGCTCTGGGGAGACCTTATTGCCCCTTCCAGTACCTGAAGGGGCTACAAGGAGATTGATGGGGGTACTTTTTACAAGGGCCTGTAGTGACAGGACAAGTGGTAATGGGTTTAAATTGAAAGCGGGGAGGTTGAGATTGGATATCCGGAAGAAGTTCTTCCTGGAGGGGGGGGTGAGGCACTGGCACAGGTTGCCCAGAGAAGCTGTGGATGCCCCATCCCTGGAAGTGTTCAAGGCCAGGCTGGATGAGGCTTGGAGCAACCTGGTCTAGTGGAAGGTGTCCCTGCCCATGGCAGGGGAGTTGGAACTGGATGGTCTTTAAGGTCCCTTCCAACCCAACTCATTCTATGATTCTATGATTCCATTTATGGCAAATTTCTGCTGTCTGAAAGAAAGGGGAAAAAAACCCCAAAGACCAGACAAACAACCTCGCTCTCAGAATGTAGCTGACCAGGGAAGGGGATGTCTTTTTCCCCATGGTCCTGGTAGTATTAAGTGCCCACAGACCTCAAGTATGAGATTTGAATATAACCATTGTCTTACTTCAGAGGTGTAAACATCCTGGACACAACAAGGGCAATGCTTGAAGCCATATACTCCTTAGGGAAAATCATAACGTCATGGAGTGCCTATAAAATGCCAAGGCAAGAAAGGGTGACCATATCATCCTCAACATTCATTCTGCAGTCCATTCTTTTTGGCACAGACTGTATAATTTATCATCCAAAAAAAAAAAAGAATATTTAAAAAAAATTTCTGCGGACAACACCACACATGTATGGAGAAGCTGGAGCTCATCCCTCGCCCTCAGCAGGCTCGAGCTTCATGATGGGGGCACGGGTACGGGAGCAGCACCGATCTACAGAGGTAATTGTATGTGAATCTTACACTCTTTGGGGGAGCAACCCAGCCTCTGGGTTTTTATATGAGAAGTGATTGTTGTGATGATGATGTCACCATTTTAAGGACTAAAATAGCTAATGTCTATGAAAAAAATGGATGCAGGGACCTGCCTTCTCAGTGTACAGAACATATACATTATAATATATAAAAAAATACGTAATACACATAACAGGTGCTACATACATAGTCTATGCAGTACCAGTATAGTGAATATATAGACTGTATATGCAGAACGTGTAGATTATAGGCAGACTGAAATGCCGAACTGCCCACAGCTGCTCACACCCCAGAAAAAGGATGCCCGGATAGTCCTTCCGAAGGGCTTTCCAGTGACCAGCAGCTCCTCCGAGCAGCTCTGCTCGCGCTCCACGTCCTGCCCAGGGACCCCGGCCCCCAAAACCAGGTGCTGCGGCACCTACCCCAGCGTGGGGGCCCGGGCTGTCCCCGCGCTCCATGGCACCTTCTCCGCTCCACGGCTTCCTTCTCACCGTGCCCTTTAGCAAGTCTCACGGAGTCAATGCCAAAGGAGAGCGGACGGCACGGCGGTGGCTGGGCGAGGGGCTCCCTCGGGGCCCGCGACAGCGCCAA
>NW_010232811.1:60417-62236 GCF_000690775.1 Eurypyga helias | reverse complement strand
AACTTTAAGGTCCCTTCCAGCCCAAGGAAGGGAACTCTAAGTCCCTTCCTTTCTATGATTCTCTGATTCTATGCTGTACCCTGGGCAACTTCCAGGTCATTAACTAACATCTGCCTGACATGCTGCTTGTTTTCTCATCCTCTTGCAGCAGGGAAAAGCATCCGTCTGCTGTGTTTTGGTTGGGTCTGTTTTGTTTTGGGGAGCAGGAGGATGCTGAGTCACTTTGCTTTTGCCATGAGTTGCTGGCACAGGTGGCACCCTCAGTTGGGATGCCCATGCCTTTACACACACAGAAAGCTAAGGCAGCAGTCCCTGGAGAACAGTGTCTGAGAACTGTGTCACTCACAGGCCTGCTCCATCACCTCCAAGATACAGCATCCTCATCCATCTATATGGGCAGGAACTGTTCCAGCCCTAAGGATCTTGATGTTTCTGCTGCTGTACTGGGAGTGATACTTCTCCATGCAGCTTGAGAAAGCCATATTCATGCCTCTCACAGTTATCTGGGCCTCAGATGAATCCTAGTTCAAACTCCATCTGGGGGTTCAGACTTGCAGGTGGCCAATTGCAAGGTACCAACTTCCCATGGATCAGCTGGGCCTTGGTGAACATGTCCTTTCAGCCCAGGATAACTATAGTGTAAGGGAGTTTTACACACAACTCTGCCCACACAGACCAAGCTAAGCTGCATCACAGTCACATGGCTCAGCTTGGAATGGATGTGGCCATGAGTTGAACTTTGGCTCTGCTCCTGTTCCCTTCCCTGTAACCAAAAGCAAGCATTCAGGCTGTATCTTCGTATCCTGACAGCTCTCTCATAAGAGGGCTGTTTGCAACCATTACAGGCATTTTGGTAGCCCTGGATGAGCTCTATTACCTGCTTCCTCCTAGCTGCTCTACTGCAGCTTCTCACTGCTGGAGCTGCCCCTGCCACATGCATGCTTCTGGGCTGTTTCCACAGCAACACAGCAGCACAGGTGTTGTGTGTCAGGTAACAATATCATCCACCTCTTAACCTGCCTGGGGGGATAAGGAGCAAGGCAGAAGAACAGTGGCAACCTGGGGAGCAAGCTGGGTCTGCAGGGCCATGGAGATACATACTCCAGGCTGCTTTGATTTTGAACCAGACCACACAGGTCCTACCCCAAGCCTCGAGACATTTTTAGCACCTTCAGCTCCACACCTACCCTGGCTGAACATCCAGTGGTGCCTCAGTGATCCATAGGAAAGCCACCTTCCAGGTGCCTACCAGACCCTTTACCTAACCACAATGACCAGGGCAATTCTAGTCATGGACTTGTCTGCTGGGGAGCTCAGGGAGCCTGGCATTCCCTGCAGCTCTCCCCTTCTCTGTCCCCCAGCTGGCATCTGCCCTGCTTTGCTTGCCCAGAAATTCACGGTACACTGATAATGCAAACAGGGATGTTCCGGTATGAAATGTGGCCCTGAGCTCATCGGGCATCTCCTTGGTCTTGTTTGTAATTACAGAGGCAAGCAATCCTGTAATCAGCACTGCCAGGAGCTCCCTGGAAGAGCCCCACAGGTTCAGCATAGCCTGTGCTGGAGCACAGAAGCAGAGGGGTGGCTCTTTCCTCCTGATCTTCTGATTCAGTTAAGGTGTTTCCGATTTAGCAGGCAGCAGGGTTGGAGAGCATTCGTGGCAGTCAGAGCTCTGTGTGCCTGGGAAGCCCTCCCATCAGTGTGGGACAAGCCCAGGCATCTTCATCTGTTTTCTGCTTTGAAAATGAATTCATCCATGATGGAAGGTGGGAGGCAGACCAAGTACAGATGCTTTAACACTGAAGTAGCAGGTAGGGCG
>NW_010232811.1:46374-60391 GCF_000690775.1 Eurypyga helias | reverse complement strand
TGATGCCAAACCAGGGAGTTAGAGGGGATCTCAGGCCTGAGAATAATTTTGCATCAGCTTTCCATATCCCCCCAGTCCGCATTTTCCTACACCACACAAGTCCTGCTCTTCTGTCTGTCAGACCTTCTCACGACATCAAAATATTTTGCTTTGGTCCAAATTTTCTGTTGTTTCTGATTTTGTTTGTTTGTTTGTTTAATTATCACTCTGTGGAAAATTTCAAAACGGCAACTGTTCCATTCGTTTGGGGGGAAAACAAGCAGACACAGAAATGTTGGGATTCCCCTTGAAGTGAAAATCCCACATCTTGGTGGGAGAGGTCAGTGCCTCAATCCGGCTGAGGCAGGAAGCTGCCGGGGGTGGGGGTCCTAAGATGTAGCTGGGCCCTTCAGTGAAGTCTGGAAGGAGGCTTTCCGTGAACTGGGCACCTCCTGGCCTTGTCCCTGAGGACACAGAACCTGCAACCCACCAGCAGCTCCCACCGCTGGCACTTCAAGGCAGTAGTTGGGATGCTGGCTCCCTTCAGGTCACTTGCAGAATAAGCCCTGTTTCCAAGTTGCTTCTCTAGGGCTTAGAAAGATGTGTCATGTATCAGGTGAAGCTTTTCTGACATCTGACATCTCCTTTTACTCTTGACTACATGACCCCAGGTGTGATGACCTTCTCTTCCCCCTCAATCTCTCTGGGGTCCCCAATCTCTGCTTTCCCAGCAGGGCACTCTGCCCTCTCCTTGCCCTCTAAACTCTCCTTCATTGCCCTGCTGCTGCCCAAGGCTTTGGGTTGGATGAAGTGGGGAGGGGCAGGGGTGCCTCCTCTTCACCTTTCCTGCCAAAGCCTGAGATGTCAAAGCACTGTGTCCCTAGCAGTGCACTGTGCAGATTTTCTGTTCCACCTTGCTCTCCACACTGCTCTGACCAGCAAGGAAGGAACGAGCAGTGCTCATTGCTGCTTGGTGTCAGGACTGTTGCAGTGTAGGATGAGTGCCTAGGTGCTGCTTGCTAACAAGAAAATGTGGCCATGGCCAAAGCTTTTTATGGGAAATAGCACCATGACCCAACATTTCCTCCAGGATGGCTCTGCTGCCTTTTTTCCCTCTGGCTTCAATGGGCTTCAGCACACTGTCTCGCTTGGAAGCCTTGGGGATCTCGCTCTTTCTCCAGACCTTCTCCATTCCTGGACAAGGCCTGTAATCCCCAACTTCTCCTGCTCCCTAGGGCCATTTTCTTACCCCTCCTCTAATCAGTGTCACTTAGAGTTGGCCCCGCTGTGGTTTCAGCATGCAGCTGCTGGCCTGTAGCACCGTAACTAGCTGTCCCAGGACTCAGCAGCAGCTCCTCTGAGAAGACAAATCAGTCATTATGCATCTGAACAAATAGATTTCATATTCCAAATGGAGAGATCTGTCAGCGGCTCCATTCCTCTGGGAAGCTATGAATGTCAAGCCATTTAAGAGCCCTTACCTAATGATGCCCCTGGTGAGCAGCGGTGAAGATGTATAGCCCCAAAGCTCCGTGAGAGTTTGCTGGAGACTATCAGGGTAGAGGGGAAGATTAGGAGGCATTAGCACAGCAGAATGGCTCATTCCAGCACATCCTCCTGGGTCCTGCACAGCAGAAAAGGAGCGCGAGGCATGGGCTCAGATTAATGGCTTCTTCACAAGCTGGCTTTGCCTTCTGACAGAGGAGAAAAATGATTGCACACACACGCACATGCACGCACACGAACGAGGGGAGATGGGCCGTTCTGCCTGACTTGCACATTTTGTAATGGAGAGCCTCACTGGAAGAAGGAGGAAAAGATGAAGTAGGGCAATGGGAATGTGATCCTTCTCTGACCTGCTGTGATGTTATTGACTGCAGACCCTGCCTGCAGCCCTTCAAGGTTTGTCCTAGTATTAGTCCTTCTGCCACCCATATCCCCTAAAGGGCAGCTGTCTGCTAGGGGAAGGTCTTCCAGATCTGGAGACCCTCTCCCACGTCAGCAAGCTGCAAGAGCTGCCAGCCTTCCCCAGCAGTACAGAGAGGGTTGGTGTGGGCTGGGACACAGCCCTCTCAGCTGGGATGGTCTCCAGGGGAAGGAACCAGGGCTCCCTGCTCCCAGATGAAGGGCATGGAGGCACAGCAATGTCTGAAGCCCATCCATACTCAGCATTCTCCTACTGCTCACATAAGTGCTTTGTCCTGGAAATCAAACATTTCACATTAAAAACAGCCAGGATGCAACACTGCCCTGGACAGACATCCCGTCACATGCCTTCATTTGCTAGCTTTGGTCCAAATTTGCAAGTGGTGTCAGTAACCTCAAACCAGAACTTTCTATCAAATGGAAGTGCTAAGTGTCAGCAAGCACTTTGGAAATCTCTCCCATCAGATGTGTGATGTCCTAGGTTCTTAAAAAATAGCAGATGTATTTTGGACAAACCAAAACAAAAGCATTCACGTTGGGTAAAGGTGATGAGAATTAAACACTCAGCTGCAAGAAGCATGGGCAATTTCAATTAGCATTTCCTAATACCCCTCAACTTAAACACCTGTGCTGATAACCACTGCCTGTATATGAAACGTCACCCTATCTTCTTCTAAATGTGCTTTCGAACCTGTGTGTTATCTCTTCAGATGGAGCCATTTGTATTAAGAGAAGAAAAATGCAAGTATCTAGAGGCCACCTTTAATAAAGTACTTGATACAGTGCCTTGCAAAATCGTACCTGGCAAATGAATTCCAATTGGAGTGGATACAAGCTGGGACACCTGATGGAAAATTGGCTTAAGGTGTGTAAACACAGAGCCATGATAAACTACAGGGGAATGCGTGGGGAGGGAGGTGTCCAGAAGGTGCCACAGGGATCGATGTTAGAGCTGGTTTAGTTTAACATCTTTATTAATGACAGGGAGGGAGAAGTAAACAACACATTAATAACATCCCAGGATGATACTAAACAGCACAACTCCCTATACAGAACCAAGAAGAGGCATTTGCAGAGCAAGGGCTGACCCTGCAAAGCTGCTTGCTTTTTGCTATCAAGGTCAAGGGATAAACTGGGGACAGGCCGTGGGAGAGCGGCCACTGGGGTGAAAGGGGTCAAGAAGAGGAGCCCAGGCAGGCAACATGAAAAAAATGCTGTGAGATACTGAGGGAAATCAAGTTTGGGGCACATCCCATGCCATAGCCTTCTGAGAGGTACTATTTTGCCCCTTGAAAGGGCGCTACACGCACACGCAATGGGCTGCACAAACCAGCAGCTATGCCTTCTCAGATATACGCTCCCTTCAAGATGCCATGCTCCTCCAAGCAAGCTTCAGGCAAGAGCCTAAAATTAGAGATGCCGTCTTTCCCAACACCAGATGCATTGCACCGGTGCTAAGGAACACTGTGTCAGTGAGAGCGATAGAAGAGTAACGTGAAGTGATAAGTAAGATTGCTGCTTTTGGAAATTAGTGATTGCTTGATACCGGCAATTGTCATTTTATTTCATTTATGTCATCTTTTGAAGGACGGTCCTGGCTGGAGAAACACACATATACATGCACACTCAATGCTTCAGAAAGACTAATTTTCTACATCTCAAGGAAATTATAAGTGAAATTGTTGGGGAGGAAGATGAGGGCAGGCAAATGAGACGTTGAATGTTGAACAAGTGGAGATGGTTTTTAAGAGCTGTGCAAATGACTGTGGAGCTGGAAGAGAAACAACCTTGCAATGAGAGTCCGAAAAATCTTGATCTGTTTAGCTCATCAAAACGATTGAGATTTAACTGATTGCAGTCTGTAAGTACCTTCCCAGGAAGAAAATACAAGGTGCGAAAGGCTCTTCAATCACATGGGGAAAGGAACAAAAGAACGAACAGCTGGAAATTAAGGTCAGACAAATTCCAGTAAGACTTAAGGCTCAGATTTGCAGCAGAAAATGTGACCAGACATTCGGTCAAAATCCCAGGGATGTGGTAACTTCTGGGACGTGGTAATTTCTTCACATCTTTAAAGAAAGGGATGATTTTCTGTAAGATGCTCCAGTCAAATACATGTTGCTGGACACCATTCAGTGGAAACCAGATGCAACTCCCTGTTCTGCACAAGAGGACTGTGCTGTAAAGGGGGTCGTGACAGATGACCTGTGGTTTTCTTCCAGGATTACTTGGCTGGAAGAGGACGTTGAAATACCTTATGCTGCATCTCATTCATTTTCATTCCACGACTGCTGGCATATCCACTGAGCAGTTTATTATAACCTCTTTACAGCCTTGACTCCAGATCTGCATTCCTCTTCTTTTGTCCTATGTAGGTACTGTGAAGTACTCGGTTTTGTCGTGTTTGCTATTCCAGTGTCTGCATTTACCCCACGCTGCTGTCTGTCATTTCAAAGCACAGCCTGTTGCTCCCCATACATTTTCCACACCTGTGGTTAAGATCTCTATAGGACAGCTCCTGTTTTATTCCCAGACCTGCAGGAGTCTGTTACAGAAGGAAACTTATGCTGTGCTCCCTTTTAGGAAAGCTTTATTCTTCTCTGCGCTTGTTAAATGTCCTTTCAGTCGTGAAGCTAGCATCCTTTTCAGCAGCACAGCCTCATCTTCTTTAAAGCTGAGACAACCTGATATCGGGTGTATTGCATGCAGCTCCTGAGAGGTTCTTTCTGTCTCAACCTACAGTTAAATGCACCTTGACTTAAAAGTGCAAAGGGGTTCAAATGCTGTGGGAGTGGGAAGCGGTGGGCTCTAGGGACTGGGACACCAGGAAGAAGACAAGGTGCAGGGGGAAGGCTGAAGGCAGTTTTTGCTGCTATTATCTAAGTTAACGACAAAGTTAAGGCCAAGAGCTAGGGTAGGCTTGACCCTGCCATTGTACTCCGTAAGGGAACTGGCTGAATGTGCTGCTGCTTGCACACAGATCTTGTGCAAGGAGACATCTGGAGACAGGACCCATCTGGATCAGACCTCTCTCCCAGGGACAGTGCTTGTGTGACTTCCTGGACACCGTAAAGTTGCCAGAAACATGAAGGCACTTCAGAAACGGGCAGGAGTGATGAAAAGTCTGCAGGGAAAGGCCTGAAGGAGGAGTAAAAGGGGGACTTGCCTGCCTGTGAGAACCTGGGAGGAGGGAGGAGGTTATTAAGGGTCCCTTGGTGGTTTCACTGGGAGGAAGGGAATGAAATCGAGCAAGAAAGATTGCGTCTGAACATCAGGAAATGCTTTCTGTCACATAGATGTATTAGCCTGGGGAATTGCCTCCTTAGGCACAGGGTGAAGACGTGGTTGCTCAAAACATACTCAGAGAGCCTCTGAGTTTGAAGGGAAATGTCCTGTTGAGGGTTCAATGACTTGGAGCTGTGCTAAACTGGGACAGTCCCAGCACCACTGTCACTTTCTCACAGTGTTGATGTTAGTCAGAGGATGCTGCTGGGAGCTCTGTGCAGCCCTGGGACCTCGAGGTGCCTGGTTTCACAGGCTGGGAAGGAGGTGAACCCTCCGGGCAGTGATCAACCCCAAGCTGCTGTGTTCTTCTCCCATGGGTGGGCTCCCGGATGGGTCTTGTCTTGCCTGCTCAGCTGAGGGAGATGGGCAGGAGGAGAAGGCATCAGTGATCCTGGATGTCTTGCACTGATGTCCACACCCGTGCCCCTTCATTCTGGTGTGTGTGACAGATGGGAGAGCACAGCTAGCTGGCGCTCCTCCATGGATGTGAACCCACCTCAAGCAATGGTGTCCAAGCTCCACTGTGGTCATCAGCCCACTCTGCTTTACCCACCAGGTTTCTTCTGTGGAGTGTTTGCTCTAGGGCTTCCTATCTTTGCCTTCCCTTGCTCACTGACTCAGCCTCATGGGCTTGCTTCGGGCAGGGGTGACCATGTTCCCAAGGCAGAGCACCAGTACCAATCTGGTGGGTTCCTACAGAGATGCTGCCAGAAGCACCACTTCTCCAGGAGATACAAGTTTCCCAAATAAGACCTATTGGTGGCCTGTCTCTTATCTACCTTTTCCTCATTTAGAGCTGTTCCTCTCCTCCCCGCTTCTCCTAGAGTTGTTGTTGCCATGGTTACCCCTTTATCTTTAAGAGATACAGTCGTCCCCCCCCAGTGCAGAGTGAAATTCCCAAGCTTCACCCTCCACAGAGAACTGCCTTCCTCTAAAGTGGCACTAATTGAGCATGAAATGCTATGCAGCTAAATTACACCATAATTTATTCGGCGTTAAATGATTTAAGCAGTGGCTCAGGAGTGCTGGGAACAAGAATCACTCCCCTCTTCCCACCCTCTTCACCTCCTCAGTCTGCTGCCTGCACCGCAGCCGGCTGCCTGCCCGAGTCTGAGGATCGCATCTTCCGAAGAAGGACCAGCCTGAACACGGCAGACAGCGTTTCAAATTCTGATTTTTTTGGGGACAGCCAACAGCTTGCTGGGCACTCCTCGCAGAACATGCAGCCGCAGCCTGATCAATCCTAAGAGCACTGATTTCCAAGTGGGAGCCCATCCAAAAGCTGCAGTGTATGGGATGTCACCAGCATCCTGCAGAGAACGCAGTGATTTTAGCCCATCAGACTGAGACTGGGGGTGGGAGGTGAAGGCTTTTCTTCTTTGAAAAGAGAAAACGGCAGTGCAGGCAGTTTGGCAAATTTTCAACCAGCTGCCAAATTATACCATGTTGGCTGTTTCTTCATTCCTAGACTACAGATCCTTTCCTTCAGCCTGGCAAATGCCCTCAAGTCCTGTAGAACAGCAGGTCTCTTACACTACAGTTTCTTTGTGGTGGGGAGAAGCATGTTGTCCCTAAGCAAATAGGAAATCACTTCTTCCCCATTCTAATTTTAAGCAAAATAACATTTTGAATTGAAAAATCCAAAGGTTTCTTCTTGAAAATGCAAAACGGAGATGTTCCTTCAGAAATTTTTTTCAATGTCCTTTCAGATTGAAGCTATTTGGCAAAATTGATAAAAATATCAGAACTATCCCCATCACCCAAGGTCTATTTTTAGAAGGAAAAGAGAAAAAGTTTCATTCATTCAAAAAAGTCACCTCGTTCAACTCAGGATGGAGGCAATTTTGGCATTGTGTAAGAGACTCCAGGAGATGTGCGTTCTCATAAATAAGGATGGAAGGAAAAAGTACCAACAGGATCAGAGGTACAGAGATATAGAGCAACTTCCAGCTTCTTTTTTTTTTTTTTTTTTTTCCTTCTTAATATATGAGGACCAGGGTTAATTGGGACTTCTTCAATTCAAAGACTAATTGGGGAAAAGGAGCAGCTATCCCATAGAAGTGGAAGCAGAGCTGCATGGACTAGCAGATTAGGATGCCTCAGTAAAAGGAGGAGTAAAAAGTTCGGTGTAAAGTCTGGGTGATGATTAAGGATGGGTAGGATAGGAGTCCAGCAAGTCTAGAATATCATGGAAAAGATGAATGGGGATGGAAGCTTTTCTGCCTTTTCTGAGGTAGCAGCACATGGAACTGAAAGAAAGCAGGTTCAAGAGACGCAAAGGGATTTGGCTTTTCATATATGAAAATTAACCTCTCTAAATTCTCACCAGTTTGTTGTGTGTAGTAAAATTTTTTAGGTGTTACGAAAAACACCTGGATTAAATCACAGTCAGAAAATTCACCAAAAACTGCTTAATTCTGGAGTGGTGTTTTGTTGCAAGCTTGAAGATGGTTCTCAGGAAGAATAATGATGCATTGGTTCTGGTTTGATAAATATCCTTGAGGACCTTGTAGTGCTGGGGCAGATTATTTAGAAGGATTTTTGATTTGACTCACCGTGGTCTTATGGTCCTGTCTCAGGTGATTCCCATCCAGTGGGGACTGTGGAGGTATCTGAGACCTCTTCTCAGTGGTGTGGGCACTGACAGCATGCCAGACCACCTCCCAAACTCTGAAACCCCCTTCAGCTGGAACGATATTTCAGCGGAAAAAGTGAATTTATCCTAAGCAATGTGTTTCATTTAAAAGTGTTGCCTTTGGGACGAAACTCGTTTTGAGGGGAAAAAAAGAATGAAAGAAAAAAAAGAGGATGAGCACTTTGATAAAGTTGAAATGCTTCATTTGGGTCTTTCTGGAGTGCAGTGTTTCAAGATGACTCTTTTCCCTGTTTCAAAAAGGGAATTGCATTGTAAAACCAAATGAAAAATTAAAAAAAGTGGAAACTGAAGCAGAACTATTTGAGTTATCCCCACAACTTTTCTTTTTCCCCTTCTGTTTTCCTTCAAGAAGATGGTTAAACCTCCCTGGCTTTTGTTCCAGAATGGAACAAAAACCCTCTCAAAATCTCTGAACTTTTCCCAGGTTCTCACACAACAACTTTCCTGCTCTTTGGGATAACCTCTGTGGTGGGAAGCCAAGATGTTGAACCCAGGTCACCTTCTGACTCTCCAAATAATGCTCCTAGCCCACCCTGAGCCCTGCTTAAAAAGGCAGAGAGCTGGTACAAAACTTGCCCATCCTTTACTAGGCAGAAAGAGAAAATGCTAGGCTCCATGGCTGCCAGTCAAATGCCGTTCCCTGCCATGAATGTCCCTGAGGACAAGCTCTGAGTTTTGCCACTGGAGATGCAGGAGGCAATAGCAGTCGTGCCATCTCTGCATGCTCAGGAGCAGCGCACGGACCAAGCAGGGAGCCCACACCACACATATCCACCCCACCACCACACTAGCACCCACTGGGACCAGATCTCCATCGCTTCTGGCACGACCTTCGGACTTGTTTCTCCACCGTTAGCCTGTGCATGGACCGCACTTTTCCAAGCACCGGGTTAGACGGGTTGCCTCTCTGCTGGTGGCAGACAAGCAAAGGACCGCGCCGCTTGCTGCCATCCAGCTTTGTGAACTGCAGGAAGATGTTTGTTTGCCCTCCTCATCTTTTCTACAGCACTCGAGAGCCCTTCGAGGCAATGTTTTTCACTCCATCCTGCCTTGTTCCTTGAGGGGTTTCCCAGCATATGGAAGTCCTCTAGCACCTCACCCAGAGAGGCTGCATTGCTGGTGAATGTGCAAAATCCCTGTCAGCAAATAGATAAATACTAAATAGAAGATAGGCTCAGAAATGGGCTTGGGCAAACGAGACTTTTTTTTTTTTTTTCCTTTCTATGCTTGCTTTAATACAGTCGAAAAATATTTTTGTCTCAGAAGTAAGACTTCGGGTGAATTTAAAAAGTGAAAAGCATTCTGGCTCAAAGAAAGCCTCTTCTTTCCTTTTAGAGTTTCCAAATATGTCCTAATGCAGTCTCTGTAAAGAAAAAAACCCACCAGTTTTCATGTGAAAAATGTCAAAATGCTTTTCTAGTGCTTGTAGAAGGGCTTATTTCTGATCGAAGCAGTGTCTTTTCTCACCCAAATTAATTGCAAATTTGACACAAGGTTTCAAAATGATCTCCTCTTACCAAGCTGCGGAGTTTCACCCAACGGGTGTAATTTCCTTGCATTCCCACGGCTGCAGAGGTGTCATGCAGGGGGTTGTGGTGCTCCCATGAAGCACTGAGAGACACGAGTTGCAGCACTTTGGAGTTTTTTTAAGCAAAGTAACAATCTTTTGAGAGTGGAAGTCCAGCCCTGGCAGAACAGATGTTGTAACTTATCACATTTATGGTGGAAACTTGAGGGCCAAGAGGGAATTCAAACAGCAAATAGTTAACAGCATAAACCCGAATAACGAGAAATATATAACGTGTATCAGAAGACTGAAGGGAGTTGATTGGTCTGAGGGAGCAACGGGGGGTAGAAAGGAGCAATTAAAGAGCAGGAGGAGGAAGAGGAGGCAAAGGAGGGCATTGCTGAGGAGCAGAGAGATTCCTTTAAATCTACAGGGTTAAAAGTACATAATATCTCATTAAAACATGCTGCCGTCCTGGAGGATCCCAGTGTAACACACGGTTTATCCGTCTTCTAGAAATGACACTATGAGCTGAGGGCAGGGTTACAGGGCACTGATCTCTGCTCTAATTAACTTCCCCAAACTTCGTTAACTCAGAGGGTGTGTCCTTGAGCTCTTCGAGAATGCTGAAAAAAAGTCTGAAGTCAGAACTCTGTACCAACACAGGTTGCCAGCCTGAGCTGAAACTCTGGGAGACAGAAAGTCCAGTGCTGCAGAAGAGGATGGAGAGGAGAGGCACATACCCTTCCAAATTCCCCACATCGCCTTACTAACAACTTACAGTGGCTAAATTCTTGAGTTTTGGCTTGGTGGTTGCCTCCCTTATCTCCCCCTTAAAGGCTTTTTTTGATGTGATGAATTGTTTGCCAGTTAAGCTAATACTTATCAGATTGTTTGTGAGCCTTTTCACCAGCTGAGCTGCACTGGGGTTTGTTTATACGAGGGTAAAAGTAGTGCGAGAGGCTGCAGAGCAGAATGGAGCCGAATGCAGAGGATGGCTAGTGGAGGGTACCAGAGTACGAAACCACCTCTGGCAACCGAAGCGCATGGCTTCCTAACAAAGGGAGATGCTAGTGAAGCACCGGTACCGTTCTGTCAGCCCCAGTCAGTAGTTTGCTCAGATCTAGTATTCATTGCACGCTATATCCTACGATAAGAGGAGAATGTATTGTGGAGCTTAATAAAGGCTGTTGCTCATAATGCTGCTTACCGAAGTCTTTCATCTTCCCTCTAATTAATTAATGCTAATTTCCTTGCCAGTTGGATACATCAAATTGGAGTCTAAAATAGAATCTTAGTTTGTTTGTGGAGTTCAGCGTGTTGCAAAATATAGCTCTCCTATCAGAAAATATTGTAGAAATGGAAATGTCCGAATGGGATCTTACAAATGCGAGGTGCTGTGCAGCCTGGGCTGGGGAAATGCAGCATTGCACCAGGGACCCACATCTGCCCCCCCTCTGTAGAATCAGTCCCTAGCTCTCAGAGACTCCACTGGAAGTCCCCTCTGGCTTGGGAGGGGGGGAGGATCATTCCACTCTGTGCTATTTTTACCTTTGCTTTAATCAACATGAAGACGGGAGACTATATATTCCTTTACCTGGAGTCACTCCTGAGTGTAATGATTAAAACAAGCTTTATCAGAAGATGCCATTTCTTTGGGTTGGAATGTGGGGGATTAGGGAGGTCTCAGTTCAACAGGTTTTTGCCTAACCCAGCGCAGGCCCTGGGGTGTTGGGGCAAGAGCATAGTGGGGATTGCCTTCAAGCTGCTCTCAGAAGTTTTTCTTCCCACCAGCAGTACAACAGCTCAGTTCCTGCTGTGGCTTATGGGATATGGGGTCACAGCTGAGAGGACTGAAAAGGATGCAGAGAACCATAAGTCATCTCCCTCCCCAAAACTAGTCTTTCTCCAGCCCTTCCTGGCAAACATGTTATTCTTGAAGATTCCCCAAAATAGCAAGTCTCCTTCGCTCCAGTCAGCAAACACTTAATACTTGTCACTTTGATTTACTTGTATCTCACTGGAAATCCCCTTCCTGCGGTTTAAACCTGTTTCTTCTTTCCTGTCCAATGGCTATGGATCATTCCCACCCTCTCCACAGCCTCACGACTATTCTCTTGCCTCTACACAGCCTTTTCCTCCTTGCAACCCCAGACTTTCTGCTTCTCTCTACAGGTCATGCTGGAGTGACACAGGTAGACGTTCAGACACAAACATGACGAGAGAAGCAGACACCCCAGAGACACGTGCACATGGGCTTGCACACCCACATATGTGTGCTTCCAAGCATGCACGCACTGTGTCCAGACGTTTTCTCCGTCACCATCCTTTGCAAGCCACTGGTGCTCAGAGTGCTGGCAGCAACACCGGTCTCTGAGCTGTCAGAAAAATAACCAGCCCTCCCAAAGGTGCCCTGGGCTGTGCAGCCCTTGTAGAAAATCCCCTTAGCATTCAAGACAGGAAAAAATTCAGTGAAAGCAGTTGTAAAAATCTCCCTAACCCTTGCCTTCATATGTGGCTGGCTGACCAGCAGAGAGACAGCAAGGAGAGTGTCCATGCACCCTCAGGCATGATAATGTGTCGGGTGGATTCCAGGGAATCGAAGGAAATTTTTCTGGAAGTGTGGCGTGCAAAGAGGTACTGCAAGTTCCAGCTGGTTTGAATTTTCTCTGTATTTATAAAAAATAAATTGATACTTTATTACCTAATCAAAGTAGCTACTCATGCGTTTTTGCCTCCCCCTCCCTCCTCAAATTCAGCACGGGTGTTTCAGATGCTAATATAGAGCTCGCAAGAGAACAAGAGAGCCTTTCTGTAAGACTTTTTTAAGACTTCTTAGAGGATGCTTAATAAAGAGGCAGCATGGGGTGGTGTCTGGGTCAAGGACTCAACAATCAGGATACTTGGATTCCTTCCCGGCTCTGGCACAGCCCCTCAGAAAATGCTCCATTGCTCCGTGACTCAGTTTCCCCCTCTACAAAGTGAGATCCTTTCCTGTGCCTTGAAAGAGCACAAAGTGCTATCAAAGAGCTAAAAATGGTCCCTGGTATCATCACTATCCCTGCATCTCCCATCCTACCTACCACTGCAATGTGTTCTTTGTGGCACCGACCACTGCAGCCCCAACCCAAGGCTGAACCCAGGCCCTCTGGGCAGTTTGTGCTGTAAAAAAAACATGCTCAAGAACTTAGAGCAGTTTTGGCCAGCAGGACTCCCTGGTTGCAGCTTGGTGCAGGAATGGAGATGCAGGATCAGCTCCTCACGAAGGTGAGCTGACACCGCAGCACCTGCTTCCAAGGGCAGGTCTACATCAGATTTTAGCAAACAAGGTGGCAAAGAGGATTTTGGCTTTTCTGGCATTGCCAGTGTGAAAGAAGGAAATTGAAAGTGTGTGATAAGCTCTGCCTTTACTCACAGATTCCACTGGTGACTGGGTGCCACTGATGGTGGGGTGGGGAGTTGTGTTTTATTTCCGTGTGAGCAGATATGGTGGAGAGCAGCATTTTTTTGCTTTTGGCAGAATTCTTAGCAGACAGTTCCCCACCCTATTTGGAGTAGCCACACATTTCGGGGAAAAGAAACCCCTGACACAACAGGAAATAAACCTTTTTTCCCTAGCAAAAATAATAATTTTGTCAAAATGGAAAAAAAAAGTTTGTTTAAAGGTAAAGATAAACACTGTGTTTTGTCTAGCTTCACATGTAAAACCAGCATGAGAGGAGCTCCAGCATCAGGCATTTTTATTGCCAGCTGTGCTCTCGGCACCACTTTTACAGGAGCAGATGGTGGCATCAGCCTGGGACCAGCGCCCTGCACACACAGCCCCCCTCACACGCCCAACAGGCACAGCTGCAGGCGCAGCCTGGGCCCCGCAAGTGGCATTCCCCAAAAGATGTTTTGATTGATCAGGGATTTAAAAAAAGGAGGATCATCCCTGCACAAGCAAAGGGATGCAACAACAAGCAAATCCTGCAACAACTCTGAGAGGTGCTTTGAGAAGAGCTGGTCCTGAGGGAGGGATCGTGTCCCTTTTGCAGGAGCAAGAGGGCTTGGGAAGTGCCCTCTCCATGTTCCCACTTTGGAACAAAGTCCCGGTCTGTAAAAGGGAGCACAGAAGGAAGGAAAGTGTCCTTCAACATCCCTCTCCAACCACATACAGGCCTGCTTTCACCCTCAAGCATTTCTCCCTCTGGCATTACTAGGGTACCTCTTCGCCCGTGAAAGGTACGCCTTCCCACGCCTGGGTGTGGGAGGACGCATCCACTGGTGCCCTGCAGAGCGCTGCCACCGACCTGTGCACACAGCTATTCCAGCACAGCTACAACCACAGCCCAGCGCAGGACCGCGCTAAGCGTGATGCACAACTGGGGCAGATGTTCCAGGCATCAGCTGGGCAAGGGGGGGTTGCCCCTGTTCAGCACAATGATCTAGATAAATTCTGATTTTTTTCTCTTGTTTTTTTATGAGTTATTTGATACAGGGGGACACACTGGGCAATGAAAGAGGAGAGACTTTTTTGTGAGTTTGATTACAGCAATATCAGACTTCTGATCTAGAAGAAAACCCTTCCCGTTATATAGACAGGACCCTGGAGGACTTGCTGGACAGGTTCTATCCAGGACAGGAGGCTGCAGTGTCTCTTCATCCCCTGCCACAACACAGTG